>NC_050581.1:38644822-38944822 GCF_011100635.1 Trichosurus vulpecula
CATTTGTCTATGACCTGAATGGCAATGGCATGGCCCCGGAGGCTAATGCCCATTCTTCTCACAATTGCTATGTATTTATTTTGCATATGCTTTTATGTGTACATGTTGCCTTTCCCTATAGAATATAAGCAGCTAGGTTGTGGAGTAAATAACATGGGCCTGGAGTCATGAAATCCTGAGTTCAAATTTGATCTCAGATGCTTGCTAGCTGTGTGACCTTGGGCAAGTCACTTAACCCTGTTTGCCTCAGTTTCCTCATCTGTAAAATGAGCTGGAGAAGGAAATGGCAAACTGCTTTCAGTATCTTTGCCAAGAAAACCCCAAATGGGGTCACAGAAGAGTTGGGCACGACTGAAATGACTGAACAACAACATGGAATGTAAGCTCCTTGGGGGCAGAAAAGGCTTCATTTTTGGGTTTCTTTTCCCAGCCCCCAGCACAATGCCTGACTTATGAAAATTATATAACAAATACTTGATTGATTAAACAAGTTGCACCACATCACCAATGGTAACTTTTCTTCAAGTGGCCTAAGTGCCGTTATCAAGGGCATTAGAAAGGGAGGTGAGGGGCAGCTAGGTGGCCCAGTGAGTAGAGCGCTGGCCCTGGAGTCAGAAGGACCTGAGTTCAAATCTGACCTCAGACACTTGACACACTGACTAGCTGTGTGACCTTGGGCAAGTCACTTAACCCCAATTGCCCTGCCCTCCCCCCAAAAAAACTTAAAAAAAAGAAAGGGAGGTGGGCTAATCTTGTTACTTGAGCGAAGACTATCAATCAAATGGGTGGCTCAAGTATTGTGAGGTCAGTTACCTGAGCAACATTAAAAGCAACATTAAAAGAGGATGGTTCCTCTTTAGAGGATTTATGCAAAGACACAGACAAGAATCATACAGGATTGAAAGGGGTGGCTGGGTTGCAGCTCTGTATCTGAGAATGAGGCATCCGCTAAAGGTTTACCAAACATTTTCCAGAATGATAAAATTTTAAGGTAACCAAATGGCTTCCTTACAATACTACTTTGATGAAGGTATAGAACATTTTATTATTTTAATTTTACATATGCTGTACTTGGTACACAAAGGATAAATCTATTTTTTTAGCTAGCTAGTATTTGTATAGCATTTTAATATTTGCAAAGTACTTTACATATGTTAACTCATTTGGACCTCACAATAGCTCTGTGAAGGAGGTGGTACTATTATGCCCCATATTGTGGACAAGGAAACCGAGGCACAAAGAGGTTAAGGGTTGCTCAGGGTTGCAAATTACTGTCTGTTTGAACTTAGGCATCCCCCTCACATCCTGTATTTTATCCCCATATTCCCTACATGAGGAATATATTTACCCCAACTTAGTATTCTGCAGAAAATAGGGTCGCAAAATCTCAGAGTTGGAGGGGATCTTGGTGTCTATTCTATTTCAAATCATACTTGAAAAGGGATCCTCTCTACAATATTCCTGACCAATGGTCATCCAAACTCTACTTGAAGATTCTCATAAGGGGGGAAGGCAGGGCCTGTAGGAATAGGGACTTTTGGACAGTTCTGTGTATGACATGAAAAAGTGCTCTTTGAGGGGCAGCTAGGTGGTGCAGTAGAGCACCCGCCCTGGAGTCAGGAGGACCTGAGTTCAAAAGCGACCTCAGACACTTTGACACCCGTACTAGCTGTGTGACCTTGGGCAAGTTACTTAACCCCAATTGCCCTACCAACAAAAAAAGTGCTATTTGAGAAAGATAATATTCTAAATGCAGGTTCCATTCTTGAATGGATTTCATCTTCTCACAATATTGGATGAATTTTATTAGTATGAGAACTGAATTATCAACATTATCAATTAACCAAGGATCGACATATTTATTGTTTATTAATTTGACAGTGATTCAAATAATAGAAATTATCAACAATAAACCAGTAATTTATTAGTTATTAATATTCTTTATTACTACAACAAAGTGTCATAGTATATAGAAAACTGGCCTTGTAACCATAAGACCTGGCTTCAAGTCAAACCTCTGATACACCATGGCTGTTGCTGTGTCGCTCTGGGCAAATTTCTCAACCTCTCAGTGCCCTGGACAACCCCCTAGGCTACAGTAAGTAGGAGAGAAGGTGCCAACCTGCTTTGCTAGAAGGAATGTCTTCAAGCGGGAATTTTTTATACCAACGAAATCACAGGTCTAGTCTCTATCCCTAACCATCATGATCATGATGTTAACAATAAATCACATTAACCATAAACTTTCAACTTGTGGAAGTAGAGGGAAAACTCTTATTTACGTCATCACAACTTAACAAATGTTTTGATCCTTTCCTCTCAACTCTTCAATTTCCCATGTTGCTACTATATGGAGTTTCTGAAATTTCCACTCACTTCTCGTAAACATGCCTGTTGTTTTCTGTGAAAACAGTGACAAAACATGGACAGAGAGTTCAACCTCTGTGCTAATGAATACAAAGCAATTTTTAGAAATATCCCTTGGGCTAGTGCTAACGATAAGCAGGCTTCATTCATTTAACAAATATTGCTCGAGTGCCCGTGCTCTGCAAAGCTCTGTGTTAGGTATTACTTGCTGCATGAGAATGGTCTACTGGTTGCCTAGAATGAGGAAACATAGGGATTATATTGTGGTCCAGTGGAACCCACATTGATTCTGGAGTGATAAAGTCTGTGTTCAAACATGGCCTAGGATGTGTGCTACCATTATGACCTTTCCTGGGCTGCTGTTTCCTGAGAAGGGGTTGGACTAGATGGTCTTTTCATGTTCTAGATCTAGGATCTCCTGTGTTTAGCCCAGTGCCTGACACATATTAGGTGCTTAATAAATGCTTATTGACTCACTGATCCTAAGAGTTACAGCTTTAAGGGACCTAGGATATCATCTAGTCCAAATGTCCCATTTTACAGATTAGATATCTGAGATTTAAGTGTTCAAGGTCAAACAGGAAGTAAGTAGCAGAGTCAGGATTTGAACCCTGCTCTTCAGACTCTAGAACCAACCATCTTTCCACTACTTTTCTGCAATATCTGAGTCAGTGCCTAATAGGAACTATCTCATTACTGTGCTATTAAACCCAAGAAGCCAAGTCTTAGCAAATTCATTTGTTTCCCTTAATTAACATTTCCCCTGCCTCTCGGTCCTCTTAGTTCAAAGAGCGTTGCAAAGTCAGAATTTAAATGTTAGCCTCTCCTGGGTTGTAGGCATTAATCCTGAAGGTTAGATTTTTGGTTTTCTTTTCTTCCACACTTTCCACACCAGAGAACTTCTCCATGAAGCCAGAGGTAGAAATTGGTCTGAAGTTTTCATTTTATTTCAATCTGAACTCATGTTACTCCTGTTGAAAATTGTACTGACAGGCCTATACATAAAATTTATGATATTTCCCATCAAAATGTTTAGCTGAATTAAAAACATTTGTGGACAAGCCAGGCTGCAGCCAGTTGAAAGACTTTCTTTCTACTGGCAAAGGCAGGATGTGTGTGTGTGTGTGTGTGTGTGTGTGTGTGTGTGTGTGTGTGTGTGTAGTGCTGGGGCACCAGAGACCTTGGAATACCTTTATTTCAGCAACTGTTGATCAAGCAATCATACCATAAACTGTTTACAACCACGACCCCTGTTGCAACCACAGGGGGAGGTGTTTATGGATAGACATTAAACTGGTTCGTAAGTTGTTTCACAAAGTGTGCTGTTTACAGAATAAACAGATCAAAACATTTTTTCCTCTTTCTTTGAAACATACATATTGGGGGAATGATGGGAGCTGACTCAGAGTGGAGAAGGATGGGGTGGAGAGGGAAAGATGTCCTAGTAACATCATTTTGGGGGGTCAACTAGATTCTTCCATTATACTCGTAATTCCTCATTTCAGATTGTGGCAAAAGGAACAGTCTATAAACCATTTTTTTAGCAACCAGAGAGCCTACAGAGATCAGAAATGAATGAAAAGACAGTTGTAGTTTGCTTGTTAATTGGGCCTAGAGGTAAGAGGACCAGTCACAATAATCTTGCTATGCAAGAATTCAACGTTGTCAGTGAAAACAATTAACATGGACAAGGAGGAAGTGTAAAATTAATTGGAAGCTAGATTTTCAAAGGATTAAAATAAACTATTAATTTCTGAAAGCACCAGAATCTTGATTTTTGTTTAAAAAACAACAAAAAAGAGAGGTAAAATAATTTTTAAAACTCCAAATGAAATATTTGTTATAAAAGAAAGAGAAATATTAATAGATTTCTGAGAGGGACGCTTTATTAGAGACAGAGTGCTAATTAGTAAACTTGTTCCAGAGAGATGATACGAACACACACACACACACACACACACACACACACACACACGTACACACATACACACATACACACACAAAAGAGGTCATCTAGTTCAACCCTCCCTGGGGAAATAAAGGTCCAAAGAGGTTGTGACTTGTCCAAGGTCATACAGAGAATAAATGGCTGAGGCTGGATTTGATTCCAGATGCTTAGATTTTAAATCTACTACTTTCCATTATAATTACAGAAAGGATAACCATTATGTTTCCTAGGCAGAAAGGCAGCTAGATGGTGAGTGGATAGAACACTAGGCCTGGAGTCAAGAGGACCTGAGTTCAAATTTAACCTCAGACATGTACTAGATGTGTGATCTTGGGTAAGTCATTCAGCCCTCTTTGCCTCAGTTTCCTTATCTGTAAAATGAGCTAGAGAAGGAAATGGCAAACTAGTATCTTTGCCAAGAAAACCCAAAATGGGGTCATGAAGAGTTGGACACAACTCAGTAACAACTACTAGGCAGAAGTCCACATTCATTGATCATTTAGAATCCGAATTACGATGTCTGCTAATCAAAAATATTTTGTTAAGAGTGTAGGTAAAAGACATATGTTAATTGCTAATGGGGATACATAACACGAGAGCCTAGCTTTTAGTGTAACTAAGATAAAACACATACACATGAAAAACTCCTAGGAAAGGAGAAACCAGGAAATGAAAAACCAGGAAGTGGTACCAATTCTAAATTCTAGAGGAGTCCAGAAGAGGGAACAGTGAACTGGACTAGAGAAACAAGGAAAAGATCTGCAGAATTCAAGCTTGAGATGAGCCTTGTAGGATAGGAAGGATATAGGAAGATAAAAAAGAGGGAGGTAGGAATTCTAGGCAGGAAGGAATGATGCCAGCAAAGGAGGAGAGTACAAATTGTGTTTGGGTGATGGTGAATTGACCAGTTTGGTTATAGTATAGGGTCTCCATAGGGATGTTATTGGGAGCTAAAATTGGAAGAGTATATTGAAGATAAACTGTGTACAGCCTTGAGAGCCAGGTTAAAGAGTTTGTACTTTATCCTGTAGGTAATAGTGAGACATTGAAGGAATTTGAGCAGGTGGGCTATTTGTCAAAAGTAATAGCCTAGATAGATAAATCTGGAAGCCTTGTACATGATGGCTTGAAGATAGGGGGAATTAGAGATGGGGAGATCAATTAGGAGGCTATTTCCATCAACTGGACTTGAACTGATAAGGACATGTCTTTGGGTAGTAACAGTTGGAATAGAAAGAAAGGATGCATGAAAGTGTCTTGGGAAGGTACATTTGGTCTGGGCCTTGAAGAATGGGTAGGAATTCATACCACAGTATTTTATTTGCATAAAAGATCACCAAATATATGACCAAAAAGATGACGATTCAGCAGAAAATTGTGAATAGGAAATGTGATTTTCATGTCTCCTATTTACTTTTTCTTCTCTTCCCCCTTTTTTCTTAACTACTTTTTCTCAATCCAGGTGCTTAATTGCCATTATATTTTCTTTCTCTTTTCTTCTCCTTAAAACTTGTTATTTATTCAACAAAACGTTTCTATCTCATTGTGAATTTGTCAACAGTTTCACTCCTGTTTGATTTCCAAGTCTAGCCATTAAATGATTTTACATCCCATTTTATATCTCACTTTATTAAAGAAATTTCAAATGGCAGTGGATAAGCAGGTAGGAGATTGCCACAATCTGAGTTCATACTGTGTAGCTGCTCACCTGAAAGGTTGGAGTATACAAATACATCTTCCTTTCCCCTTGTCTTCCTAGGAGCTTATTTTCTTTTAAATTTGTTATTTATTTTTAATATTAATTTTTTCGATTCCAAATTCTCCCCCTCCAGCCCCTCCCCCACCCACTTCAAAGGTAAGCAATATACTTGTCATTTTCCTCTTCTATCATATTAGTTGATCTTATAGGTGTGAAATGGTACTTCAGAGTTGTTTTAATTTGCATTTCTCTGATCAATAGTGATTTAGAGCATTTTTATGTGACTATTGGTGGCTTTGATTTCTTCTTCTGAAAATTGCCTTTTTTTGATCCTTTAACCGTTTATCAATTGGGAAATGGCTCTTATTTTTTTTTTATAAATTTGGTTCAATTCCCTATATATGTGGGAAATGAAGTCTTTATCAGAGAAACTTGTAAAAACCCCCCTCCAGCTTCTTGTTTTCCTCCTAATTTTGGCTGCATTGATTTTGTTTGTGCAAAACCTTTTTAATTTCAAGGAATCAAAATTATCCATTTTACTTTTATGATCCTCTCTATCTCTTGTTTGGTCATAAACTCTTCTTTAATCCATAGATATTATAGATAAATTTTTCCATGTTCTCTTAATTTGCTTATGATACTACTTTTTATGTCTAAATCATGTTCCTATCTTGACAACAGTGATTATTTCTGTCATATAATTTTGGGCAATTTGATGGGTATGACATGAGGAACATTATTTATTTCAAATATAGGAATTAAAGCTTAGCCCATGCCAAAGCACTTTTCTGATTTCCATTCTCTGTACTTAATTATTTATGTTAGTTGTCAAGAGTTTCCCAAAGGTGGATTCTTGCCATAGGCACAGCTCTTATGTGATAAGCAGTGGCCAGCCAGATTCCACATATGGGGATACCATACCATCCCTGGCCATCCTAATATTAGATTATACCTTCTTAATATCACTCATATCCGTTTCTGCTCTAGTATTCCATCTTCTACTCCCTAATACAGATTCTTGTCATCAAACACCATGACAACAACTTCCTAACAACTCTCCTTAGTTTTCTTTCCTCTCCAATCCATCCTTCATTTTGATATCAGATTAATATTCCTCAAGCACATAGTTGATCATGTCATGTCACTTAGGTACTCAAAATTGTCAGTGTCTCCCTACTGAAAAAAAGTCAAACACTTCTACTTCTATTCAAGAATATTCACAATATGTCACCTCCTCCACCTCTGATGCTTGCTACCTGTGTGACCCTGGGCAAATCACTCAACCTTTACTTTCCTTATCTGCAAAACAAAGAGGTTGGACTACTTGGCCTAACCCTTCCAGCTCTAGAATTATGACACTATGAAGCTATATATGACATAGAGGCTATGCAGGCGATAGAGTGCTAGATGTGGAGTCACAAAGACCTGAATTCAAATCTCTCTCAGACAGTTACTAGCTGTGTGACCTTGGATAAGTAACTTAATCTCTCATCTGCTTCTATTTCCTTATCTGTAAGATGGAGATAATAATAGCTCCTCCTTCACATGGTTGTTGTGAGAATCAGCTGAGATAATACACGTAAGGTGCTTTGCAAACCTTAATGAACGTACATATGCTAACTACAACAATAATTATATCTGTCATATATAAATAATATATAAATAAATATAAATAATATATAAATAAATAATAAGCAGTTATGCTTATTATTATAATAATACATTATCTATTCATCATCATCACTCCCCTAGTCTCATACTTTTTCCTTCAAAAGACTACACACTTCAGTCAAACTGATTACTTTCTATTTCCCAAACATCCCTCCCCCCATCTTTCTTGCTTCATACTTTTGCTCAGACTGTTTCTCCTTGCCATGACATTCTTCAAGCCCTAACTTGTATAATACCATCTTCATGAAATCTGCCCTGATGCCTGATGTTAAACAATGACCTCCCTCTTCTCTTATCTGAATACCAATCTATTTCACAGATTTCTTATGCTCTTATTAATTGTGATTGTGTATCACAAGTATCTAGATTTCTGCCTTAGCCTTCCCTAGACTGTAAACTCTTTGAAGACAGGAACTACATTTTATTTATCAAATGAGAATATTTGTCAGTCACTTAGCTCAGTGCCTGGAACACAATAGACACACACACATACGTATACACACAAATCTGTACCTAGATCTAGATCTCTCTATGTAGAGATTGCATCACAGTGATTTAATTTTGGTCCTCTTTGAGAATAAAGGACAACAACCAAGCAACCAACCAATATAGCGTATATAATGCACTATAAAAAGTATTCCCCTCCCTTACTTAAATTTATTATTTGTCTCAGGGTTCATGTACTTAACAAATGTTTATTGACTATCTAATAGGTGGTAATACCCTTGAAAAGAAGATGTGACTTCCTCTTCCTCCTCATTTCATGTACCTCATAATTATTTCTGGGACTCCATTGGTGCATATTTCCTGCCTAAAGCTAACCCACATTGAATTCCCACTGCTGAAACATAATTCTGATATAGCCAAGAATAAAGTAAAAGACTGATTGTGAAAAAAAGAAAGCTTAGTTAAGGAATTGTTGTTAGGTGTTTCTGACTTTTTGTGACCCCATTTGGGGTTTTCTCAGTAAAGACACTGGAGGGGTTTGCCATTTCCTTCTCCAGGTCATTTTATAGATGAGGACCTGAAGCAAACAGGGTTAAGTGACTTGTCCAGGGCCACATAGCTAGTAAGTGTTTGAGGCTGGATTTCAACTCATGATTGAGTCTTCCTGACTCTAGGCCCAGCGCTCTATCCATCATACCACCTAGAATGTGTGATGTCAAAAACTACAGCGTCCGGAAACATTCAGTGAGAAAGAAATTGGTTGGAAGATACTCACTGTCACCTATGAATTGCCCAAGGAAAAAGCTAATTTCTGTATTATAATGAATCTAGTGAATATACCTATTTAAAGACAATAGATATTAAACTCTGGTTTGACCTCTTGAGTGGATATAGTACAAAAAGTAGAAGACGGGAGCCTGTCTAACAGGACAGGCCTTAGAGGGGGTAAAGAGAATAGATAGTTGCTTAAATATTAGGATTTCATGGCTGCAAAGAAATTCTCCCCTTGTTTCCAAGAATTATCAGTTTACCTGGAATGCTAAAATTCTCATCCTGTTTTCCCTTTGAACTGTCAATAAGTCTTCCATTAAAATTAAAATATTATATGAGAGAGAGGATAGTACATTAGACCATTATCAGTCACCAAAACTATAGGTGAGTCTTGGACAACAGTCTTGGCTGGATGAACCAAGGAAAATGGATGCATCTCCTGATGCGGGCAATGGCTTCAGCGTAGTTCCAATGATAACATATGCAGAAGAAGTGGTATAATTGAACTCCTGACTCCAAGCCTGATGCTCCATCTAATGGGCCACCTAGCTGCCCTAGACCCTCTGTGGGAATCCTTAGGGAACATAGACAAGAATCACAGATGATGAGGAGGAATGGATGGGTTGTGATTTGTACTGGTGAAGGAAATACCTTCATGGAGCCATTGAAGTTCAAGCTGACATAGAACACCTTAGCTAGCATTCATTGATCAGATGATACAACATATATGGACCCTGATGCATTTACATTGGTTATTGTCTTTCATTCTCAAAGAAGACCAAAATGACATCACTACATCGGAGTCAAGGTACAGTGTGCCCAACTGGTTGATCAGACCAATATGAGCTTGGAATGCTCTATGACAGGTCAGGCATAAATGGTCCATATGAACATTTGGAGTGGAGATGTCTCTAAATTTATGCGTCTCATGTTTCTTTTGAGCTATTGCAACTCTGCTTCGCTCATAGAGCACAGAGCTTTGATGTGGGTACTTCATGCTGTGCTGTCCTTTGCCATCATCTCTAATGTTACACAATCAATTCCAAAGTTCTTCAGAGAGCCCTTGAGAGTGTCCTTGTATCACTTATTCTGACTACCATGTGAGTGTTTGCCTTGTGTGAGTTCTCTGTCATTGCACTTGTGCTCTCTGGTCTTACAAGATAAGTTTTGATACAAGATGTGAGGTTGAGGATAAAAGAAGAGTTTTCCAAAGGATGACTACTTAGGTATTTATTATTCTCAGACTGGCAGCCTTGGAGAATCCTTTATGTTCAAATGTATTCAGATGTGTAGAGAGAACTCCTATATCTATATACTACTTGTCTGAGGATCTGAATTCTAACTTGAGATCTTAATGCATTCTGTGTTTTAGGATAATGTTCTTGATGGCAGCCACCACCCATATGTATGGAGGGAGAGGAACTGCCAAGAATCACCACCATTTTTGGAGTTTCGGAATTCCTGAAAAACTAGAATTAGTGGTTATATAGGGCAGGTGAGTCTTGCTAGGCTTCAAAATCTTGTGGATAAAATTTATCACAGGGGAAGACAGTGCAAAAAAATTGTTCAGCTTTCTACCCCTCTACTCTTGGTACATGTAGGAAATGTAGCATTTGATCGTGTTCAGCATTGCCTATGGTTCAGAAGATGGGTCAACAAACAGTCGGCAGGTCAAATTTGGCCCACTGGTCTGCTTTTTTACTCACACAAAAAAATGTAAAAACCATTCTTAGCTCAAGGCCAAAAGCAGTGGGAGGGCCAGATTGGGTCTGGGGGTGTAGTTTGTTAACCCCTGGTTCAGAACATATTGGCAAAACATCAAATGCTTGTATGAATTTCACAGATTATGGAAACCCTTAGGTCAGGAGCAGGCGGTAACCTGTGGTCCTGGTTGTGCCCAGGGCAAGCACTGAGAATTCATTCTTCATCATATGCTTTTTCTCTTTTCTTTTCCCTTTCACTTTGTAAAAAGAAAAGAAAAAATCCCATTACTCTCCTTCTCTCTGTCCCAGCCAAACTGGCCAATTTATGGTTTCTCAGACTTAGTAATTCAAATCCCAGCTCCATGGCTGTGTACATTTTGTCCCCCATAGAAGCCCTGTTCACTTCTGATTCTTAAAATTCTTCTCTTCTTTTAATGATTAATATAAACACTGTTTCCCTGCTGGATGACTTTCTGCCTGCCTTACTTGTTAATGTTCTCTCTGCTCATGTAATCTTGTTTTTATTTATTCATGTACACATTGATTCTTCCAGTAAAATATATGCTCCTTGTGGACAGGAACTGTATTTTCAATTTTCATTTTCATTACCCTTAAGCACCCTTGGGCCTTGCCATTCATCTCACTACCACACCCTTAGGATGTCTGTGACAGATATTTCTTATATGTGTTGTCTCCCATGATTAGAATGTGATCTATTTGAAAGCAGAGACAGACTCAGTGTTCAATGCTGGCTATAAAAATTGAACACTGAGTCGCTCTCTGCTTTCAAGTAGTTCAAACTCTACTTGTTGGAAAACCTCAAAAGAGGTCAGTGAAGTGTTGAACACGACTGAAAAATGACTGAAAAGCACAGTGCTTAATATATAGAAAGTGCTTAATAAATGTTTCTTCACTTTGTGCCTGGTGTCTTTCTCATAGTAGGTGTTTAAGCAATACTTGAATTTCTAATCTCTTTCTTCTCCTATTTCCTTTCATTCTTTCTTACTCTATTATACTTTTCCTATGACGCCTATTCCTCAGGCCTGCTTGGGGGTCCCAATAGACCTTATGGTGGATCTGCCACAACCCCTTCGACATCCCTCAGGGCTGAGGATGTTGCTAATTCCTACTTTGGGGAAAACAAAGTCCCAAGGTGAGTGAACCTGAAGAACTAACATTAAAACACAATGATAAAGATATCATTGGTGGCAGCTAATTTTTGTCTTCTTTTATGGCAAAGCCAGGTCCACATATTTAGCACAAAGGATGGTACCCAAGAACTGGAATGCTCTTTGAATACCATCAGGCTTGGAAAAGTCTTGAAAATTCCTTGGGGAAAGTTGCTGAGCTTTTGAGGTACATCCTCAGTGAGGGGGCCTGTGATTTGTGAAGCACAACTAATCTGCTCCTGGAAAATTCCAGCATGAAATAAGACGAGGTGTGATAACCTGTCAGGCTCCAAAGAGATATGATTTAGAGGGAATAGTTGTCTGAGAACGTGAGGATGGGTGTTACTAACTTAATCCATATGATGCCTTCCAAACAAAAAGTATATTAGGGGCGAAAGGCATGAAACAAACATTATTCATTGTCTACAGGTGACATTGCACTGGTGAGTTTGCAGGCAAGTGTTGGCATGCTTAGTACTGACATTTGCACAATAGATCAGTGCGCCCAAATGTCCAAAGACAAAACAGTTGGGGGAGACACCTTGGCTATCTCCCTTCCCCCCTCTAATTTATCTATCTCATTTATTCCAGACAAGGACTCCTTCACCAGAGGAAAATTAGAGACATCTGTAGTTACACAAGCTGCATAGAGGATAATCAAAGCTCACACTGCCAGGTGTGAACAGATTGCTTGTAGGGGTCAGGAAAGTGTATGTGGTTTTTTTCTTCTCCCAGGGGGACCTCCATTCAGTTGGCTAGGTGTTTTTCCAGGAATGGGGGAAGGAGAGGGGAAGAAGAAACCATATTTAGGAGCACCTAGGTGGGGGAAGCAGATGCTAGATGGATTGGTCTGCTATGCACAAGCTGTAGCCCATGACAGAGTGGAGTCCATGGGGAGTGCCTCAGACACTAGCATTATTATCCCTACTTTGTGTGGTGCTGGGAAATAAGGGTACATGTCTCCCAGCTGCAAGATGTTTGAGAGAATGCTAGGGTGATCATGGGCACCCTGTAGTCCTGAAAAAGCTCTGAAAAACATATTCTCAAAATGGTCCAAAGACCATCATATGAGGGGGGTCTTTTTGCAAGGAAGTCAAAGAGCACTCTGTAGGGGTTCCTCCATTTGCTATGTATGCCATAGTTTAAGATGCACGCCAGAAACAGTGTCAGGATTCAGGGAGGTTCTGTTAGAAAAGAATCTAGCTCTTACCCTCCCTACGTGGTGCGATAGTAGAACGTAAGCTTTCTGACAGCAGAGACTGTTGGGTTTTGTCTTTGTTTTCTCCACCACCTGAGATGAAATGGAGAGAGACAGAGCGAGAGAGAGAGAGAGACAGAGAGAGAGAGAGAGAGAGACAGAGAGACATAGAAAGAGAGACAGAGACAGGGAGGCAGAGACAGAGACACAGAGACAGAGAGAAACAGATACAGAGAGACACAGAAAGAGAGAGACAGAGATACAAGAGACAGGGAAAGAATGACAGAGACAGAGAGACACAGAGAGAGAGAGACAGAGAGACAAGAGACAGAGAAAGAATGCAAAGACAGAGACAGAGAGAGACATACACAGAGATAGAGACACACAGAGACAGAGACAGAGAGACAGAGAGAGATAGAGAAGCAGAGACAGAGACACAGAGAGACACAGAAAGAGAGAGAGACAGAGAAAGCATGACAAAGACAGAGAGAAGGGAGGGAAAGAGAGAGAGAGACAGAGAGAGAAAGAGAGAGAGAGAGAGAGAGAGTGAAACGGAGGGTGTCATCAAAGAAATTTAAGACGGAAACAGAAGATGGGCTAAGCATGTGGGCAAGAACAGGGGGTAGCTGATGAGCAGCCTGTGTGCTCCTTGGCATCTTCAGTATACTGAAGACAGCTTGAATACAGCTAGCACTCTGAAGGGACAGACACCCCACAATGAAGTTGTTCACATATCGACAAGGATCATGCAAGATTGCCGGATGGGTGATTTGAGATCTACACCTCTATATGGAATACTCAGTCAGTCAACAAGCATTTATTAAGTGCTTGCTATGTGCTTGACACCATTCTGGGCACTGGGAATAAAAAGATAGAAATGACATGGTTCTGCCCTCAAGGAGCTTACATTCTATCAGGAGGTAGTCACATCTACATGATTACAGATCCATCTTTGGATTGGGATAGCAGCAGTGGTATTTCAAGGTGTTACCTGTCAGCAAGCATAAATCAACTTGACAGCTCTGCACACTGAATTCATAACTGAATAAACATGTACAACACATATACACATGCACAACACATTCACCCACATGGATATATACATACATATATCCACACACATACACACATGCATATACCTCACCCACATTTATGCACACACAAACATGTATACTTATATAAAAATACATACCCCATAAACATTTAGGGGCCTGAACACCAGTCAGACTATATATAAAATTCTCTTAGCAACTGAATTCTCCTCTTTGACTGAGATCGAGGGCATTGCTGGCTTATCACAGGTTGTGGGCTGTAACAAACATTCAAGAAAGGTAAGAAAAAGTGCTAAAATAAGGAACTGACCCAAATTGTGGCACCAGAATCAAGCTGACCTTTGAAGTTTCAGAAATACCAAGAACAAAAAAAATCTGCTCACTCTTAGATCAAGGCAACACTTACCTTGAATTCCTCCCATGACTCATTTCAGGAATACAGATTGATCTGGATTGGTGCAAATGGTCACATGCACTCAAATTTGTACTATTTAAAGTTAAAATTATGTAAAATGTGGTTATTTTCCCCAGCGCATTTTATTCTCACAACAACCCTGTCCTTACAGCGCTATTGTTATCATGATTTTAAAGGTGAGGAAAATGGGACACAGAGAGGTTAAGCAACTTGTTGTCTGAGACAGGATTTGAACTCAGGTCTCCCTGACTCCAGATCCAGTGCTCTATCCACTTCACCACTATAGTATTGCAAGGCATTGTTTTGGTTCTGTGCATACAAAAGCAAAAAAAACAAATAGCCCCTACATTCATAAACTTTCATTTTATTGCAGGAAGGCTGAGAACCACATGCTGGAGGTGCAGCCTCCCACCTCTTGTCTTCTACTGGTCGCTCCTTGAACTCCACATATGTGTTCTCACCACTTGTGTTTTCTCACAAACCCCAGGTCAGTTTATGCAAGATACAGCAGCCATCTTTCCTAACTCCTTGTGGAAATGAATTGAGAACTAAGAAAAGCAAATGGTCTTATTTCAAGCAAAGAGGAAAGAGTTGAAGCAGTCAAGAATGGGGGCGGTGGGGGGGGGGCGCAGGAAGTGATCTGAATTGTAGAAGGATTCAGACTCCCTCTCCCTTTCCCCACCAGGTAAGCTTCCCTCTCCCATTCCTTCCCCGTTTCCCCCCTCTCCCCACCTTATCTCTAGACCTTCCCTCCAGTGGGGGTTCGGGAGCGGGACTGTGCTCACCAGCACCGGATCAAGTGGGCTCCATAAGGCACCTTTGTCAAGTGCCTGCTGCCCTTTCGATTTTATTGGCACTGCTCTTTCAACATTATCAGAATTTCTTTGTATATAATCTACAAACTGTAAAGAATGACTCATGGATCTGGAGACTGATATATGGAAGAATAATTTGCCTTGATTTGAAAGATACATTTTGCAGTATATGCTCATATATAACTTTAGGATATTTGAAAGAAGATACGGCAATGGAAAATTTGCATCCTTTTTATTGGGCTCTTGGATTTTGTCTAGAAAGACCCAGAGGCAGGGACAGAATGGAGATAATGAATGAGGTTATGGAATTGAGACGGGAATGCTTCTGCAAGGGAAGAGTGCATTTTTGCAGGGATTTGAGGTCCAGAGGAACCCATAGAATGTGAACAAAGATGGGCATCACATAGTCCCATTGATGAAATCGAGATTCCTTTTTCTCCTTTAGGAAACCTGTAAGGCAGGGGTTTTTAACCTGAGATCCATAAACATGCTTTTCTTTTAAATTTTGATAACTGTAATTTAATATAAGTGGTTTCTTTTGTAATACTAACTATTTTATTTTGTACATTTGTAAACATTATCTTGAGACGGGAACCATAGGCTTCATCAGACTGCCAAAAGTTAAGAATCTTTGCCTTAAGGAGAAATATATGGCACCTCATATTCTCTTCAAAGACACCCGTAATTTGGAAGCTAAACAGTGAAATCCTTTCCATGAAAAATTTGCTACCTAACCATCCCTGAAATGGACACTGAATTTGCAATTATCTTCCATAACCTAAACAAAAAGAACAACATAGTGATGATCTCTTGTAGTATGGATGGGTAAAGAAAGAGGAATACTGCGATCAGTCGGTGTCATAATTTAATACTAAAGACAATGGAACAAAGGACATTTCTTTACTATCAGCATATTGATCAATATGGATCAAAAAAGGAGTGTGTAGAGAGGAAATATTCTTGGATTGCATTAATGGACACGTATGTTGTTTAGCTGTTTCAGTCACGTCTGACTCTTCATGACCATATTTAGATTTTTTGGGGGGCAAAGATACTGGAGTGGTTTGCCATTCCTCCTTCAGCTTATTTTACAGATGAGGAGACTGAGACAAACGGGGTTAAATGACTTGCCCAGGGTCACACAGCTAGTAAGTGTCTGAGGTCATATTTGAACTCAGATCTTCCTGATCCCAAGCCTGGTGCTCTATCCACCTATCCATTGTACCACTTAGCTGCCTGGATGTGTATGTAATATACAGTAATTCTTATAGAATCATATACTCTTATATATATATATATATGAATATATATATATATATTGACACGTATGCAATACGTAGTAATTCTTATGGAATCATATCATATGCTCAGCTATATGTACACACATGTATGTAATACCATTGTAATTATTATTAGACCATGCACTCAGTTGTATGTACATATACTGACATGCATGTAATATATAGTAAGTATTATGGAATCACAGTCTTAGATGTATGTATTTACACTTACACGTATGCAATATGTATTAATTCTTATGGAATCATATAATACACTCAGCTATATTTACGCACATGTATGTAATACCATTGTAATTATCATTGGACTATGTACTCCTAGTTGTATGTACATATACTGATGTGTATGTAATATATAGTAAGTATTATGGATTCACAGTCTTAGATGTATGTATTTACGCTTACATGTATGCAATATATAGTAATTATTATGGGGTCATGCAGTTTTAGAATCACAAGGAATTGCACTGAAACCAGGAATCCTTTCTGTAGTAGCCCTGATAGATGAGATGTTGTCCAGCTTCTGGTTAAATGTTACTAATAGTCAGGTATCTTTGCACAAGTCTGAACTCTGGCCTAATGGAAAGGCTTACAGAGCTGGTGGATCTCTTGAGCTTGATAGTTCTGAGCTTCTGTAGGGTTAAAGGCAATTGAGTGTCCACACTAAATTCAGTGTCAATAGTATGAGGATCCCAGAGAAGGGAGCCACCCCATTGCCTAAGGAGGGATGAATCTGCCCAGATCAGAAAATAGAACAAATCAAAGTAGGTTAAACAGAGTAGGCCAGTCAGCATTGGGCCTGTGGTCTGTTTCTGCATTTAGATGGGAAGACCATTAAAATGAATGAATGAATGAATTTATGAATGAATGAATGAATGAATGAATGATAATTTCCAGCAACAGGAACCTCACTACTTCTTAGAAAATTCTCTACTTTATTGAACTGAAATTTGATTATCTGTTCTTTAATTTACATTCATTAACTAGAACTTTCCCTTTGGAACATCTCAAAACAAGTTTATTTCCTCTTCTATATTATATATTTGAAAACATTTATGATATCTCACCCTAGTGTTCTTTTCTCCAGCCTAAACATCCCCAATCCCCTTAACATGATCATGTAACATGTTTTCCACAGCCTCATGCCATTTGTTGCCTTCTTCTGGATGAACTTTAATTGTCAATGTCCTTTTTAAAACCATGGCACCTAGAAATAGATCCATGGCTTTAGATATGATTTGATCATTGCTAAATACAGCGGACTATTAATTACAATGACCTGAGAATCATTCTTCTATTAGTTCAATCTGATTAGCTTTTGCAGCAATATCACTCTAATAATGCTATTTTGTTTGTGGTCAACTGAGTCTATCTTCTTATCCCTGCATGATCTATGTCTAAATTATGTCATATTTAAAAGTATTTTACTGATACTAGAGGTGATTAAGAAATATAAATGTTGACTGGGGCTTGATCCTATGCACGAAATATAAGATTTGTAAAATCTTAAAAATAATTATGCAGCCAAAGAATTAGTTTTAAAACTAGTCAGCACATAATGATGTACTTAAGTTTAACAAACACTTATTAAATGTATATTAGGTACAAGGTGCTATGTGAGCAGCTGGAGATATAAATTAAATTCAACTCAGTTTTTGGAAACATTTAGTTGCCTTCTACATGAGGCACTGGAAAAGTAATGACAACAATGAAAGTCCCTGCCTTCAAGAGGCTTACACCCTAATGATGATAAACAACATGATAAATGCACACATGATTATATACATGTATATTTATAGGTACACATATGTGTCTCAATACAAAATGATTTTAAGAATTTTAATAAACTGACAGATCAGGAAAAGCCTCATATAGAAGGTGGAACCTGAACTGAAGTTTGAAAGAAACTAGGAATGTGATGAGGCAGAGGAGGGGAGGAAGTGCATTCCAGACATGGGAAAACCATTTGTGCAAAGGCATAATGGTGCGAAATGGGATGTTGTATATTGAATATACCCAGCAGACTGGTTTGACTGGAATGGAGAGTGTAAAAAATGACTAGAAAGCTGGGTGGCAACTAGTTTGTGGAGAACTTCGAATGGCAATCTGAGACTTTTTAATTTTTTTCCTAGATGCAAGGGGAAGCCAGTGAAGATTTTAGAATGTGCATGCACGTGCATATATTGGGGATCACATGATCAGATTTGTGTTTTAGGAATATCAATATGGCAGCTGTGTGGAGAATGGATTGGAGAGGAGAAAGACTGGGGCTGAGTGAGACTAGTTTCCTAAGAAACTATTGTAATAGTTTAGGAAATGGCAGAACTTGAAAAAGGGGGAGGTTGTGTGAGTTGAGAGAAAGGGAAGGTTGTGAGGGACACAGTGGATGTTTGATCTGAAAATCTTGAGTCATCCAACTGATTGGATGAGTGAGTTGAGGGAAAAGGATGACTCCGATGAAGGGGATGAACCTGGGAGACTTGAAGAATGGTGGTGCTATCAATGGAAATAGGGAAGCTTGGAGGAGTGATAAGTTTGGGAGGAAACATAATGAGTTCCCTTTTGGAGATGCTGAATTTGGGATGCCTGTGGTGTGTTTGGGTGGACATAGAAGATAGTGCCAGTTTAAGGTTGGACTAGAGTTCAGGAAAAAGACTAAGCCTAGATATATAGATGGAAACAACACAGTCCCTGCTCTTAAGAACCCTAAAATCCAGTGGGATGATACTCTGACAAGCATACAAATCAGTAAACTGTAAGGTAGAATGTAACAAGGACATGGAATCTATGAGAACTTTGAGGAAGGAGTCATTCTTTTCAGTCAGTTGAAAGAGGTAGTATATGAGTTAGATCTTGAAGGAAGAGAATAGTTTCATCAGGTAAAGATGTGGAAAGAGTATTATCCATACCTCGGACATAGCTTGAGCAAGAAATACATGGAGAAGGGAGAGAGGAGAATGAGATAAAGGAATATCTAAAACTCCAGTTTGGTTGCAATGTACAGTATGTGATCCTGGGTGAATTAAGCTTTTTTAGCCTCAGTTTCCTCATTTGTGAAAAGGAGATAAGGCATCTGAAGTATTTTGTGAATCTTAAATTGCCATACAAATGTGAACAATTTCACTATTTGTAATCTAAGCATGAGGTTATGAGGAGGTGGATTTACATGATTACAATGAAAATGGAAAGGAAAGTATGAAGAGAAGAGATGTGATACAGCTTTGTAACTGATTTGCCATAAGTACGGAGTGAAAGGAATGGCTCAAAAGTGATTTTATGGGTTCAGGGTCTGGGTGATTGGACAGATACTTGGTAGTTCTCTTGACAGAGACAAGACATGAACACGGGGAGCTGGCTTAGACATAAAGTAATAATGGGATCATAGAGACTAGATTTAGAATGGGGAGGGGGCTTAGAGAACATCTAGTCTAGCCCTCTAATTTCACGGATGAGGAAACTGAAGCCTTGGGAGGTTAAATGATTTGTCCAAGGTCACACTGGTGGTGCCACAGGTGGGATGATTTCAATTTGGACATATTGAGTTTGAAGTGGGACAATCAAGTGGAAAAAATACAGTGATTTTGTCCTGATAGGGGACGAGAGGTCAGATAAGAAGACCAGAAGTAGTTCTAGATTAGCAGTGGTCTTTGGGAGAAGTAGGGTAAACCTCAGCATTTTCCATAAAATTTTAATTGATTTCCCTTTCTGAGGGCATGAGCTGAAGCTATATCTTTAGTTTCAAGGTAGGTAGAACTACTCCTGGGCGTGCCTGCATCTACAAAGTTTATTACATAGATCAGTGGAATAAGACCTTTGGGAGACAAGGAGCTCTATGACCCAAACCCTTCTGAATGCAGTTTTCCCACTGATAAACTTTTCAACACCTCTGAGTTGTTGTGGTTGGGTAGAAGATTTAAACAAATACTGAGGGATCCATTGGAGAAAAACATCCACTTGTCAATGCCATCAGTATGTTTTCTTTACTCAATCTGGAGCTCTCCCAGGCGAGGTCCACCACCACCCTCCCCCAACACTCACTTTAGAGGTCTACATTTGGACAGCTGGTTTATGGGTACAAATGTCTGAAAAACCTGTACTGGTTTTCTCCTCCTCTGGCAAAACTACTTAGAACTCAAAGGCATTCACGGATATGCATGAGCACAGTTTTATTATAAGCAGTAACTAAAGAGTACACTGCTAACGCATTCCCTTAATACAAACTGATATTAAAATATCATTCCTGATCCAGGGGTTCACAGTTAACTTCAGGCACTTATGGGTCACTCGGTATAGGCTGTATACCACAATGAAAATAACAGTTAGGCTATTTTATAGGGTGTGATGTCAGCAACTGCTTAAAATGAGCAAGTGAATGAGTGTTTGAGTGAGGCTGTGTGTGGCAGAGGGTGATGAAAGGCGGGGGTTTCTAGAGTATTAGATGCATTTGGAAAAAAGAAGGGGATTCTTTCATTTTAGAATTAGTAAAAGTTGGTATCCTGAGTACAATGCTCAGGAAGTTGTACATCCTTAAAGTGACTATTTTTCTCTAAAAGAGAAATCAAACTGAGACAGTAGAAAAGAAATTGGTTATGGTGTCAGAAGAACTAGGGTGGAAAAAATTCAAATTAAAGCAACTCTGATAATTCACTTCATACCCCTCAATGTGGTAAAGATTATAAAAGATGGCCATAGTCATGTTGGAGGGGATGTAGGAAGATAGGCACACTAATACACTGTTGGCAGGGCTGTGAATTGGTTTATTCTGAAAAGCAATTAGGAATTGTACAAGGAAAGTCACTAAACAGTTTATCCCATGTGATCTAGGAATCCCACTATTGGGCATATGCTCCATGGAGGTCAAATACAGAGAGAAAAGCCAAACATATTCATAACTATTTTTTGTGTTAGCAAAAAACTGGAAACAAAATGAGCACCCATTGATTGGAAAATTACTAAACAAATGTGCTATGTGAATATAATGGAAATTGTTATCTTCATTGTTGGAGGGACTATCTATGATGATGAAATCACAGTCCTATTTGAAGAAGAAACAAGGCATATGGGGAATTCAAAGAAACAAGAGAAGACATACAAACTAATGTAAAACCTAGGGAAAAGAACTAGGAGATGAGTATACTAAGGAGATGACTATGATAATGTACATGAAAACGGAGCCAAAAGGCTGAGTAATTGTAATGACCAGTCATGATCCAAGAGAATAATAGATGATGAAACTCATCTATTAAGGGAGACTGTAGATATGGAAAGTTACATGTTGTCAAATGGGGTAGCCCTGTTAGATGGGTTTGTGTGGCTGTTTTTTCATTGTTATGAAGGAATAATTAATGAGCAGAAGGTAAGGTTTATGGGGAAAATGATTGTGATCTAAAAATAAAAGGCTTTGATTAAACTTTGGGGGAAAAAAAGACCTCGATTTCCCCTTGGGCTGGCTATGGGACTTCAGGCAATGTCACATCTTGAGTGCCTCACATTCCTAAGTGAGAAATTTGTGCTAGAGGTATAATGGATTGGAAATTGGGTTTAGAGTCAGGAAGAACTGGGTTCAAATTCCCACCTCAGACACTTACTAGCTATGTGATGTTAAACAAGTCACTTAGCTTCTCTTTTCTTCCTCATATGTAAAATGAGGGGGCTGGACTCAATAGGCACCATTTGGTGACTATTGGACTCTTACAGCACCATTTTTTGCTCTAAATTCATGATTCTTTTTCTGAATAGTCTCTAAGGTCCTTGTCAGGTTTGAAATTCTCAGATATCCTTCACCTGATTTGTTTTTCTATTTCTTTTTTTAGTTGACTATACATTTATTATTTATTAGCTTTTATAGCCACTTCATACTAATATCTCTATTAATTTTATGGTTAACTAAAGTTTCTAGCTTCTTCTACCTTCATGAACTATTGACAAATCAAACATAGATTATTTTAACATATTTTTGCCTATAATAGAGGTGATTAATAAGTAAAACTGTTGACTGGGGTTTGATCCTATCTAAGAAGTATAAGATTTATAAAATCTAAAAAATAATTGTGTAATGAAGAAATAATTATGTATGGGGTATTGTTCTAAAAACTGAATATGTAAAAATAAAAGACAGATATGAAACCAGAGCTAGAAACTCATACTATTGGTAGGGAGGGAGTGATACAACATATAAACTGATATTTAAATATAAGCTGTGATTTCAGGGTGGGGAATAGCATACCAGCAACTGGGAGGATTAGGAAGAATTTTTAGGAAGAAGCACCACCTGAGCTGAGTCTTGAAGAAAGTGAGGATTATAAGAAGTGGAGACGATGAGAGAATGCATGCCAGGCAGAGATGACAACCTTTGCAACTGAATAGAGGTGGGAGATGAAGTACACAGTTCAGAGAATATATTGCACATTGGCTAGTTTGGCTGAAGTGTAGAGTATGTGAAGGAAAGTAATATGAAATGTCTGGAAAGATAGGTTGGAGTCACATCTTGGAGGACTTTAAATGATAGATTCTGTGTAAAGTAATTTTAAAAAAAGATTGCATTCTGTTGGGTTGGTCAGGAACAACTGGTGGCAGAACAAATATGGTACAATATCATTCATCTGACTCCAGTCCATTTGGATCAAGGATTTAGTAGGACTATGTGGTGGCAAGCAGGATGGGACTTTTCGCTGTTTTTTTTCTTTTGGAGTACTCAGCACTAAGGCAATCAAGTGCCCTTGATTGAGTCTTGCCTTTGTTTCATTCAAAAGTCTTTGAATCAAGAGTCTTTGATGACCTGCTTAAGTTACAAGAAAGCCTAAGTCACATGAGTTTGAGTCATATGGTTGTGACACCCTCTGACCATGAAGAAGTGTGTATATACTCTGAGGTTAGCATTTTGCTTTGGAGGCTCACTCATTGGAAGAGTGTTTCTGTGACTTGGCCAGGGTAACCGTTAAGGAGCCTCCCCTACCCTGACTTTGAAAACCCAGATGTTGGTGCTTCCCTCTCTGGCAACTATATCTGCTATGGACAGACAAAGCCCTCTCTGCTGATTTGTGTTATTTGTTCTGTTTATATAATTTCTGATTGTAATTTCTGTTTGTGTTTTCTCTGAAGTTCAGGGTGCTGACTTTTTCCTCTGAACTAAGTGAATGATATATGTATGTTTAAATAAAGTGAGATTGTAAACGCCTTGAAGTTGCTTTCCTTAGAAAAACAGCTCAAAGAACTTGTGCTAGCAGCCCTCTTGTGTGCTGCTGTTGTTGGTTTTACACCTCCGCAGCAGCTGTTAGTAACATTGTTGTTAATGACTATTCTGCCCTTACAGTACTTTGTCAGGGTATACCTCCGACCCTTTCATCTGGGCAGTGTACTTGTCCTCTTGGGATCGTATACAGATTGGAAAAGTCCTAGGTCATCTAGTCCTTTTGCCAACCCTCTTCCTACTGTACCCAAAGAGAAAGATCTCCAACTATTTCTCCTAGATTAATTGACGCTCTACCTTTAGATTTAGAGATGAAAGGGACCTTAGACATCTTCTTGTCCAATGCTCACATCTTACAAATGGGAAAACCGAGGCCCATAAAGTTTCAAAGGATCATAGAAGCCTAGATTCAAAGCTGGTTATGGCCTTAGGGATCAAGTCCCACTCCCTCATTTTAGGAGGAAACTGAGGCTCAGGGTCGCACACCTGGTAAGTAACTGAGGCAGGATTGTAAGCTGGGTCTTCCTGAATCCAAATCCAGCATCCTGTACACCAAGCTGCACTGGTGAGAAAGTAAAGCTGGAGGATGCAGTCAATGATCCTGCTCCCTCTGACAAAGTGTTTTGCCTTGTGTTATACAGGCAGTGGTGGAACTGGGAAAGGGACATGGGTCCTTTCACTCCATTTCCAGCACTCTTTATGTATCACCCCAGACTGATTGGTCCTCCATTCTGACCTGCTTAGGTCTAGATCATTCTGATAACTTTTCTGCTTTTGAAGTGGGAAGGATAGGTATGGTGACTGGGTGGTCCTAGTACTCTAGAATTACATAATGCCTCAGGGCAAAGAGTGAGTCTATTAAGTAGGTGTCCCTGGTCCTGGCAAGGCCCTAAATTATGCCAGTCATTCCAGGCATTCTTTGATGGATCCTGTTTTGGTGATACCAGTCCATTTGCCAAGGTCAAGGCTGATGTCAAGGCTGGAGCATGTTATTAAGTTTGTATATTGCCTTCAGGCGCATGGATTCACATTGTCCATTATTATCATCATGCAGATCGTAGCATAGTTTGATTTTTAAGGTCACTCACAATCTGGCCCTCATTCCATTTTTATGTGATTACCCCATTCTTCGCATTTGTATCCTTATCATCCACCAGAGCTTAGCATACAGTTGGTTGGTTGATTGTTGTCCTTTATTCTCTAAGAGGAACAAAATAACATGGCTATGTTAAGGTACAGTGTGTCTGACTGTGGCTGATCAGATGAATATGAGCTTGGAAGACTCCACCATGGGTTGGATACAAATAGTTCACATGTACATTTGGAGATGGTTTTAAATTTGTGTATCTCATATTTCCTTTGAGCTACTGTAATTCTGCTTTGCTCATAGAGCATAGCACCTTCCTTGATGTGAGTATGCCATGCTGGGAGGTCCTGTGCCAAGTGTCTCCTATGTTTCCCAATTGATTCCTAAGTTCTTCAGAGAAAGCTTGAGAGTGTCCTTGTATCACTTCTTCTGACCTCCATGTGAACTGTTGCTTTACGTGAGTTCTCTGTAAACATATGTTTGGCATTTGAACAGCCCATTGGAATTGCCCTCTTTGCAGTAGAGTTTGAATGCTTGGCAGTTCAGCTCCAGAAAGGACCTCAGTGTCTGGTACCTTATCTTGCCAGGTGATATTCAGAATCTTCCTAAGACAATGGTGAAAGTGTCCTGTGAAACCTGAACAGTATACCAGTATCACAACAGGAAACTGAATCGTGTTCATTAATACATAGTAGGCATTTCACAAACGCTTATTGATCAATTAATGGCTTAATAGATGGAACATTGTGTTTGGAATCAGGACCAAGGATCTCATTTCCTATTTTGCTTCTGCTTTTGGTCCCTCCCCCCCCCCCATTATTTTTATTTCTTGAGAACAGGAGGATTAAGGAGGTTCTTCTATATAGTCATGATAAGGAGCTTTCCTTTTAATCCTCTAACTCGTCCTATAATCCTGTAACTATTTGCATTGGCTAAAGCTAATATATTGGTTAGCATAGGTTTCCCAAGTGGGCAATACTGCCCCCTGGGGGGTGCTGGAATGATTCAGGTGGGCGGTAGTAGCCTTGGGTGCAATTGGGAGGTGTTGAATAAAAATAAGGGGGCAGTGGAAAAATAAGGAAAGAAGAGAAGAAAATTTTGAAAAACCATCCATACATATTTCATCTGTTGTGCAACAGAGTTAAAGTAGTAGTGATTACATTATTTTCCAAATAAACACACAAAATACAAGTTATAACCAATCAGTGGTCAGGTCTGCTGATGGGTCTTAATAAACAAGAGTTGAAGGGTGAGCATGTTGCACACCGTCGGAAGTCCAGCACGCATCAGCAGAAGTATGTGAGTGTAATGACTTTTTTACAATAAGATACTATACAGTTACTTGACACAATACTGCATCATCAAAATTTCAATGCAGGAAAAGCCCCACAAATTTATAATAAATTATTAAATTTAAGATGTGTCACTTAAAAATATTTTACATTTTTTGAAATGAATCAAATTTCAAAGAAAAACCATTAAAGGGTTGAAGAAAGTAATTTGCAGGGGTGTGCTGAGTAATTCTTTTTTTTTTTTTTTTTTTTTTGCAAAGGGGGCAGTAGGCCAAGTACATTTGGGAACCTTTGGGCTAGAACTTACAGGGGCAGACTATGTTATCATCTCCAATTATAGCTAGTGGTAGTTATGACATTAGGAGGGATAGTAAAGCTGGAATACAGATAGAAGGTATCAATTATTAACAACTACAACATTACCGGGGAAAGTGGGGAGCTGAGGACACCTTGTAACAATACTATTCAAGAGGCACTCCCGTAGGATTCCTACAGATGCTTGTAGAAGTACTCGAATCTACAATTTAAGAAAATCTTGCTGTGTCTGATGCAGCCGCAAAGACAACACTCCCCCATCCCCTGGAGGTTTGGGGAGTAAAAGAAATATGTGTAGGTGAAATACATCTGTAAAACTTCTACTTGCTTGGCAATATTCCTAAAAAGGGCCTCATCCTATATAAGGTAAGAAGTTTTACCAAATGAGATAATGTATCAAGAGTCCTTTGCAAACCTTAAAGCACTCTATATGAGATATTATCACACACAAAGGGACCATCCTACTAGCAATGCTATGGCCAATTAAAAGTCCAAAATATCTCAGATCCAGGAAACAGACATAGCACCTCATCGCCTCACCAATTAAAATGCCACAAAGTCCAAAGCAGAAATTGAGAAGTGAGAATCAAAGCTAGCACCTCTGAAGGAAGCATGAAGGGAGACATAGACCATTAGACTGTGTTCCAGCAATGCCTGGATGTGGAGCCCTATGTCAGTGGCTAGTGCTTACAAAGACTCCGGAGACATGCTTCTTATGGAACTGGATTGGTGCCTATCAGGGGCCAAAGGCAGTCATATCTTACCCATATTAGGACTGACCAACTGCGGAATGTGTATTTTGTAGCTATTATTGCCTAGGACATGGCAGTGTGTGCACAGTACCATATCCATGTTGAGGTAAGCAGAGTTTCTCTGATGAGCAGGTATTGAAAGTGTGTGGTGCTTACTATGCCCATGTACTTTGGCTGAGCTTGAATACTTTTTAGCTGTGGTACAGATGAGTTTGACATACTGCTTGCCCATCTTCCAGGTGCCACGAACTAGACTCTCACCACCTTAAAGCAATTCTTTCCTCACCACAGCCCTCTGGAAAATGAAAATGTACTGGGATGGTAATTCAGGAAGTTTCTAACATTTTCATGTGAATGTTTATCAGAATTTCTAGCATTTTTGTAAGAATTAGTTTATCAACTCAGTATAAAGACCATAATCAACTTGAATAGCTATTTAGACTTGATTCTGAGAAAAACATCCTCTCCAGGCTACAGTCCCTGAATCTCTGGACATTCTCTGTAATGCTCCAGAAATCTCTTCACCTTAGAAGCTTACTCCACCCTTGGGCTTCACTTGTTGAAGTACCCTTCACCACTGTGACTTCTCCCTTTGATTGGCTGGTTTCTTTCAAAAATTCCATTTTAAGGAAGAGGCCATGCTAGCCCTTCATTCCTCTCTGGGCTGCACTTCTGACTTCCCAGACCCTCTCTACAATGTTCTCATGGTACCTCCGTCTCTCTCTCAGAGTCTTTTCTTTCTTTAGCTCTCTTATGTGTTGCCTTCTCTCATTAAAATGTAAGCTCTTAGAGGGCAGGGATTGTTGTTTTTTCTGCTTGTGACTGTATTCCCAACACTTAGCCAAGGTCTGAAATATGCTTGATAAATGCTCGTTGATTTGGCTTGTTGTTGACTAAGAATTAGAGCCATTCAAAAAATGAAATGGGCTGTCATGATAGATCTTTAAGTAGAAGCTGGATAACCATTTGTTACATATGTTATAGTAGGGATCCCTTTTGGGTATGTGTTGGGGGAAGAAATGGCCACTTAGGTCCCTTCCGACCCTCAGATTTTATGATTTTTTAAAAATCTTTGGGGAAAGAAAAGCCAGTAAGACTAGATTGGGAAAGAGCTATTGAAGGAACAGTACAGTGAAGAAAAATAGATCTACTTCACAATTTTGTTGCCTATAGAAGTGAGGAAAGAAGGCACAAAGATGAGCCACAGGGATACAGAAAATTTTAGCATGTTTGCCTCAGAGCTGAGTAGCATTTAGAGCTCTGAAAGAAAACAAATAAAAAACAAACCAAAACACCTCTCACTTTCATTGGTTTGCCTCAATGCCAAATTAATAGGGCTTCAAGTAAAAGAGCATTTTCCCTCCCCAGGCAGGACCCCCCCCCCCACCAATGTTTGGAGTCTCCTTATTAAAACAGTGCCAGCCATTTTAGTCAGAGGATGGCCCCCATTCCCAACAGGTGAACAATAACAAATCATAATGACTGGCTAATAGGTTCCATGCTGACTTTTGAACAGAGTACTCAGTTGCTTCAGATTTCCTGTAGTTCACTTTCGGAACAGAGGAATACTGCTTCATGTGTGTGGTTAGTATTTGAGACCAGAGTGTGTACAGAGTCTTGAAAGATAGATTTTTATAGGTAAGCACCTCGTAAAATATTTCTCTGAAGACATTTATCAAGAGAGACTTTGAAAACCCAAGAGGAGAAGAGGAGAGGAAGGGGGGCAGGGAGGAGGTGAGAGAAGGGAAGAGAACATGTGCTTTTCAGCTGCCACTAGCCCTGGAGCAACAACCTCCATGTGAGAGGTGAAGCTTTATACACAACAACTGAGATCTGAAAGATTTATACCTGGCACACCAAATATATAATCCATGACTCTCCATGGCGCCATTTTGAAAGGGTGATTATTAGTCTGATGGGAGGAATATTTTATATGAAATTGCTGAAAGTTCTCTGTGTACACATCAATAATTGCCTTAATGCCACTTCCCCCTTTCCCTCCCCTCTCCGCCTTATATAACTACAAGGAAGAGATCTAGAAAGTTTTTCAAATTGTTTTCTAAGACTCATTGACTGTGAAGATTTGCATGCAGTTGACCAAATAAACACTAGGGTATCCTCTTTGTTTTGAGGGGATCCAGGAACTTCTGGAGAAAAGAATTACCTTATTGTTTCTTTATACTTTCTCTGTTGTGTCAAGAGAGTCCAATATTTCATTTCAGGTCAGTTGAATTAAAGAAGCACTATTAGGAACCTACTGCGAGTCCTTTGGCCATCAGTTACAGGGTAAACCTTATTTTTATAATCCAAGCTCTTAATAGTTATATGAACAATGCTCCCAATTGCTAATAAATAGAAATATACAAATCAAAGCAACTCTGTTTCTATCTCATACCTATCAGATCGGCAAAGCCAATAAAAAAGGAAAAGGAAAATGTGTAATATTAATTAAGTTGGGACTTTCTTACTGTTTTAAAATGATTAATTAAGTGTTTTTGATTGAGTCTTACTAGGTGCTAAGCCCCAGGCCCAAACCCCTATTAGGTGCTAAGCCTATGTGGGTATGAATTGGTAAGGTGGGGCTCTAGGTGGGGTCAGTGAAGGGAGGTGCTAACATCTGAGCCAACTGAAGGATCCTAAGTTCTGGTCACTCAGATGAGGTTTGATGACGTCTGAAGCTGTATGAAAATGGAAGACAGAGCTATTTGCTTAAGGCACTCACTCTTGGTGGTGTGCTGATGTGGAGATGCTGGGCAGCTGTAGCTGAGAGCCCTCCAGCTTGTAAACCGGATGTTGGGACTTTGTTAAACTCTGGTAACTGTGAATTGGGATTTGAATCAGACAAGGTCTGTCTGTTGATGCTTGTAATTTGTTTGTATCTGCTCTGAAGTTCAGGGTGCTGGCTTTTCCCCTGAACTAAGTGAATGGTATTTGTATACTGGATTAAAGTAAACTTGTCAACCCCTTAATGTTGCTTTCCTTAGTAAAGCAGATCAAAAGAACTGGGCTTGCAGCATTCTGTGAGCTGGTTGTTGTTGGTTTTACACACCCACAGCAGCTGCTAGCTGGATTGTTACAACAAAATGTTAGAAGGGCTGTAGGATAATAGGCAATTTAAGATAATTATTTTATTTCTTTGGTTATATTTTAAGTTCTGAACTGTTTCCATCCCTCTCTCCCAACTCCATACTAAAGAAGGCCAGCATTTGACACAGATATATATGTGAAATCATATAGATATATATACTTCCTTATATCAGTTCTTTCTCTGGAGGTGGATAGCATCTTCCTTTATAAATCCTTCATAGTTGATTTGAATAATCATGTTACTCAGAATAGCTTAGTCATTCATAGTTACTCTTTGAACAATATTGATGTCATTGTATACAATGTTCTCTTGCTGGTGCTCATTTCACTCTTCATCTTTTCATTCAATTCTTTCCATATTTTTTTCTAAAAATCAACCTGCTTGTCATTTCTTACGGCACAGTAGTATTCCATCACAGTCCTATACCACTGCTTATTCAGCTGTTCCCCAGTTGATGGGAAGTCCCTCAGTTTCCAGTTCTTTGCCACAACAAAGAGATCAGCTAGAAGTATTTCAGATTCTTTTCCTTTTTGGCTGATCCCCTTGGAAAAACAGACCTAATAGTGATAATGTTGGGTTAAGGGAGATGCACTATTGTGCAACTCTTTGGGCATAATTCCAGATTGTTCTTCAAAATGGTTGGATCAATCCATAGTTCCACCAGCAGTGTATATGTGTCCCCAAAACAGGCACATTAATGTATTGTTGCTGGAGCTGTGAATTGAGTCAGCCATTCTAGAAATCACTCTTAAACTATGCCTCAAAAGTCACTAAATTGTATATATCCTTTGACTCAGCAATGCTACCAGTAGGCCTATATTAAAAAAATGAAACCATGAAAAAAGACCTAGATGAAAATATTCATAGAAGCTTTTTTGTGGTAGCAAAGATTTGGAAACTAAGGGGAATGGCTGAACAAATTATTCAATATGAAAGAAATAGAATAGGGAATGAGGAAAGGAATGGTTTCAAAGAACATTGGGACAACTTATATGAACTGATGCAGAGCAAAGTGAGCAGAACCAGGAGAACAAATTATAGATACAATATTGTAAAAACGAATGACTCTAGAAGACTTAAGAACTCTAATCAATGCAATGACTACCCATGATTCCAGAAGACCAATGATGAAGCTTATGACCCATCCATCTATTGCCAAAAAGGTGATAGACTCAAGATGCACAAGGAGACACTTATTTTTGGATAAGATCAATGTGGGAATTTGTTTTTTCCCTGAGGATGCATATTCTTTTTACCAGGGTTTTATTTTCTTTTTCTCCATCTCCCCCCCCATGTATGGAGTGTATGAAGTTGGAGGGAGAGAATAAATGCCTGTTAATTGAAAAAATGTCATTGAAATGACTCTTTTATGTGAGAGACATTGGGTTAGGTGCTGGGGATGGGAAGATCAAAATAAAATAGGTTCCTGCCATCCAGAAGCTTATATTCCACTATGGGGAAGCAGCATGTTCACAGAAAAATAAATACAAAAATATGTAAAATAATACTAACTAATTTTCATGGTGGTAGGAGAAATTTACATTTGCTGTCAAGAAAGACTAATATTAGAACTGGACAGAAATAGATGCACTCTCTCAGGAGGTGATAGTGTATTTCCCTTCATTGGAGATTTTTAAGCACAAGCCGAATGGACAGTTGTTAGAGATGTAATGGGTATTTCTTTTGAGTATGGTTTGTATTAGATGGCCGCTGAAGTTTTTGACAACTCTAAAATTATGTAGTTCAGTGATTCTTTTAGAAGCATTCATACCTGGAGAGTAGTGGGAATCAGGGAAAGCTTTTTAAAGGATTTGGCATTTGAGTTGAGTCTTGAAAGGTGGTAGGAGTTCTAAGAGCTATAGTTTAGGAGGGAGAGCATTCCAGATATGTGGGACAGTCACTGGAAAATTGTACATATTGAGTTGAATCTTAATTAGTTCTGCTTCTCTTGTCCTCCTGTCTTCCCTTTCATTGAGTTCTGTTGCTTAGGATCAGACAGGGACAGTGAGAAATGATGACAGGCAACACCTCTTAAATCCTAGTGGAAGCCAAGAGTCAGAAATACCCATAGCGGTTTCAGATGGGAGCAGCAGGCCAATGTGTTCTCTAAGCGAACATTTGTTAATTAACATTTTTCATCACCTGAGGCCCCAACTGGTATCAACAGATGAAACTTAGGAGGCGAGATGACAGAACTGATGGCCATTGTTTCCAATGACTATGTTTCTGGGCCTGGGCCAAGTTGCATCAAACTTCTTGGGTAAAATAAGCTGCTTCCTCTTTCTTATATTTCATTCTTTCTTTATTATTATAATGGATATTATTAATTTAGTTGCTGGGTTTTTTCCCTCATGATTTATTTCCTTATCCAAAGAATCCATGTCAGAGTGAGGTGAATTAGTCTGACTGTGGTAGTAGTCATGCCTTGTTGCATATGCTGGCATGGCCTAGTGGAATTAGAAAAACATTCAGTTTATGATCATCAGGGCTGGCATGAGAAGACATTGGTCATATGTAGGCCAAGTCATCATTAGGTTCTTTCTCCTCAACTTTTCCTCCCAATTGCATTTTAAAGGATAGGCTATTTTAAAAAATTCTTGAGTCAATATTTTTGTGCTTTTTATTTTAAATGAGACTTAGGGGAGAATTTTAAAGTTGTAGGGGAATAACCTAATTATTTTATCAGCAAGTTCACTGAGGCAAAGGTAGGTGAAAAGGTTTAGTCAAAGGATCGTGTATTTAGGGATGGAAGAAACCAGGGAAGCTATCTAATTCAGTTCTATCACCTTAAGACAATAAATTAATTAATTGTCCTAGGTCACATAGTCAGAGGCAGTATTTTGACCTTTTACTCTAGACCTGAGTCTAGTTCCCTGTACTGACTTGCCCAGGTTTTCACAGTTAAGTGACAGTACCAGAACACTGTTCTTTCTGGTCCAGTGTTCCTTTAAGTATGCTAGGCCATGTCTCCGGTGTGTCTTAACCAGTTCACTTGTAATCTTTTTCCTCTTTCTCCTTCAATTATCTGTTTACAGTGGACTCCTGGGAAAGGAAGTAAATCTTTTCCTCTAGATCCAATGGACAAGAGATAAGAAGCAAACTTAGGCCTCTTCTTGTTATCTTTCTTCATTAGATTCACATACAAATTGAATTAAGAAGAGTGGTGACAAGATAGAGCCCTACAATACAGGGCTTTGGGGAATGTATTGTCCCCAAAGCCTCTCTTGGATAGTACTCCACCAAAGAAGGACCAGAGGTATTGTAATATGACTCTCTCTACCCCCTGAGGAGGCATCAGGTGAATCAACAAACTGGTGAGCAAGGATACCAAGTACTGTTGATAGACATGGAACATCTTCACACAAAGATCCCGAGATTGCCTTTTCCTCCATTCCATTTCAGAGCTTTGGGATTTACAACTTAGATCTTCAAATTCCAGCAATGTGCCAAAACTGTTTGTGCCTTCTCTGTTGCCTTCAACAAATAACTTGTTCAGTGATCTGAAGGTCGGCCACAAGGGTCTGCTTTGCCTTAGTAACTTCCCATTTTAAGCGAGGCAGTTAGTACAATGGAAGGAGTGCTGGCCCTGGAGGTATAAAGACTGGAGTTTGTATCCTGCTTCTGACTCTTATTCGTTCCATGACCTCAGGCATGTGTGATCCCTCTGAGCCCCCATTTCTACATCTCTCAAACATAAATAATAGCAACCGTAGTATGTAGCTCACAGAATTGTTGTGAAGCTAGAAAAAAAAAGATAATGTATATAAGAGTTTAATATGCTAAAGGATTTGTGATCTTATCAAGGTGGGCATTTCCTTCAATACATACCTGCCCATTCTGGGATATTCTTGTCCATACCCTTCCACAAGTTCCTCACTGGCAGCCTATGTGGGGGTGGGGGTGGAGGAGGCTTCCTTGCTTTGTCTTTACATTTCAAGGATACCAACGGTGCATTTGAGATGTTTCTTCGATATCCTTTCCTGCTGCTGCATAAATAGCCATCTTCTTTTTCATGCATGTATCTCTTTGACAAATCAGCCATCATGTGCTTCTTCTTTGCCCTCTGAGTAATATATTTTCGGTTCTTCATAGACTTTAGTGTTCTAAGACTTAAAACTATACAACAATGCTGGTAGAATATTGATACATAAAGATTGACCTTTGTTTCAAGGAGAAGCTGAGGATCAATAAAAGAACTTTGCAACTCATGAAATAATTCTGCGTATATGAAGAGCAATATAAATGTTAGTTATAATGATAACAATAATAATTGTAATAACTTACAACGAACGTTTAGACAATGCTTTAGGTATTGGCAAGAGTTTTATGTGTGGTTTGTCCTTTGTTCTTGGAAGAGGAGCATAACATCAGGGAGATAGAGACATGACTTGCAATTGACTTTGATCTGAGAGAGGGTGGGCTGAGCAAAGTCACCAGTCTCATTTTCTCCTACAGAGCCATCTGGGTCCAGTGGCCACATATCGATCAGGATGACCAGAGATGGCCCAGGATGTAGTGGGAGACCTTTGTTTCTCTTTTGGCCAGCAACTCTGAGGGCAAAGAGTTTTTATAGATATTTTCTGTAAGTACTGGGAGGTACATGCCATTATCACCCCCATTTTACAGATGAGGCTACCGAGGTTGAGAAAGGTTAAGTGACTTTCCCAGGGTCAGACAGCTAGTAAGTTTATGGGTCAGGATTTGAATTCAGGTCTTTCTGACTTCAAGTCTGCCACCACTCTATACATTATCCCATCTGCAAACAAAGGTTTGCTTTTAAGTGAACATGGGTTTTTAATTTTTCTAAAGGAAGGAGTTCTGAATATTTACCTAATGCTTCCTTGGGCCATTTGGCTAAAGCAGGGGTAAGGTGTTCTTTTGTGAGGTCTCCATGTGATCCACAGACTTGTCTCTTATAGTATTTATATATACAAATAGATACATGTCTATATATATTTATATAGACAATGTCTTTAGGTCTACTGCTGCATTGAATTAGTAATTTGTTGTTGTTGAAGCATTTTAACCATGTCTGACTTTTTGTGACCCCATTTGGGGTTTTATTGGCAAAAATACTGTAGTGATTTGCCATTTCCTTCTTCAGCTCATCTGACAGATGAAGAAACTGAAGCAAACAAGGTTAAATGACTCGGCCAAGGTCACACAGCTAGTAAATTTCTGAAGCCAAATTTAACATCAGGAAGATGAGTCTTGTTGACCTCAGGTCTGGCACTCTATCAGCTGCACCACCTATTTACTTCTTACACTTTTCATTGTTGTGTCACCAAGAGGAGCACTATTTTTCCCACTTGTTCTGCTAAGGAGTTTGGGTGTGGTGGCAAAAAAAAGGATAAAGGCTGTGGCTTTTGCTCTATAGATGAACTATTGCTTCAGAACCACTAAAGGCAATTCAGTTTCATTTGCTTTTCTATATCTCAGCATATTCAAGGAGAGGTACCTTGTTAAGAGGAAAGGAAGAATTTCTGAATTCAAGCCTTGATTTCACTAGCGCTCCTTTGTTATTACAGTGATTTCTCTTGTCTTTCCCATCTCCTCTACACCTGCTCCTCTCCAACCCCTGGCCCCTGTCCCCTGCAAGGTGAAATTAAATATACTGTGACATAGGAGAATGGAGGTAATGCAGAGTCTCTCACCTTGCTAGTCTCAGAGACTGGACCACAGTAAGTCCCTACTCAAGCACTTCTTAATGGCTATTTTTGTGCCCTCCTGGCTCCGAGTGAATGTCAATAGTAACTGTTTCTCTTTTAACCAGCAACCCTGAGGGGCTTTCCCTTCCAGTTTTTTTTAAATTAAAGGGGACATCCCTTGACTTACTCCTTTAAGGGGCCTACTCATGGAATGGGCAATACCTCACTCAAAGAGAGAACCTCAAAACACCTTAGCCTAAAAGGGCCAGGGTCTCCCATTGCATCCTGGGCCATCTCCAGTCCTCCTGGTGAATATCTAGCCCCTGGACTCAGATGGCTCAGGAGGAGAAAGTGAGGATGGTGACCTTGCACAGCCCTCCCTTACTCAGATCCAAGTCAATTGCAAGTCATGTCATCATCTCCCTGATGTCATGGTCCTCTTCAAAAATGAAGGACGAACACACAACAGCAGCAACCTTGCTAGTAAGAAAGGAAATTGTCACAAAATCACAGAATTTTAGAATAGGAAGAGACCTCAGTGGTCACCTAATTTAACTTCATACCCCACAAAGAATCCCAATTCCACTATACCTCATAAATGCTAATAGAACCATGAAGACCTCTGAGGATGGAGAGCTCATTACCTCTGAAGACAGCCCATTTCATATCATGAGAGTTCTATTAGTTAGAAAGCTTTTCTTTACACAGAGTACAAATTTGCCTTTTAGCAACATTCATCCATTTGTTTTGTGACCTCCCAATTCCTAGCTGAATTGCTCCTCCCCTCTAACTCTCTAGCTGTAGAAATTTGATGTCAGTTAAATTTATTATTTGGTTTCTGAGGATGGTTCCATGAAATAATTCCCAATCAGAGAAAGGCTAAGTGAATATTCAGTAATTATAGGGCAGGGTCTGTCTGTCCTGGGTCTCTAATGTTTATAAACCTTGAGTTATGGGTATATCCCATTGATTGGCCATATATAGTACTGGCCATATATTCAAGGCCACTATCTACAAAGTCCAATAAGGTACTATATTTAGGTACTCTAATTTCTGGTACTCCTCATAGTTGTTTCGATTCCGCAAGTAAATAAATAAACAAACAAACAAATAAATAAATCCACCCTTTGCCACTTTGGATGTCACAAATAAGGCAGTAGATTAATCTTCACTTAATTAAGAAGGCGACATTTCCACTGAGTTAGTGAAATCTAAACTTTGCTGTCAGCATTAGGACCTATTTAAATTAAACTGACAGGGCTGAAGATTAAAAAGACTTTGTTTATGTATCATGCAGCTTTCATAATAAGACACAAAGCATATGCAAATATATGGGAGCCACTGGGGTAAATTCACAATGGAAGATTAATTTTCCCCCTTTGCAGTTTGGTGCAGTAGTGAATGGAATGCAGGGAGAGATGATAGGCATCGTATCCGCTTATATTGAAGTGAATTTGAAGGAGAGGGAATGGTAGTAATATTCCTTGAAATGGTTTCTCTGATGGTGCCTAAATCCTTGTTTCCATGATTTCCATCACTCCCATCATCATTTTACAGGTGCTTTTTCCAATTCTATCCTCATGTGACTAAACATATTTTCTTCAACAATTAGACACAGTTACAAGTCCTGATTTCTGTCTTTTGTATGAGGCTCTCTGCCTTGGGAGTCGGGTCTTTTTTCCATTTTGGTTGTTGGTGGTTTGCTTGTTTTGCATCCTGGCATTTTGCTACACTCTGGTAAATCTTGAGAGGAGAAGTGTTTAGCACAACACAGGAAGAACAGAGAAGAGGAGAGAAAAAAAGGGACGAAAGCATCTTAGAAAAGGAAAGTACACCATGGAGAAAGAGGGGAGGAGTAATGAGATAAAAAGAGAAAGAGAGAGAGAGAAAGAGAGAGAGAGAGAGACAGAGAGAGAGAGAGACAGAGAGACAGAGACAGAGAGACACAGAGACAGAGAGATAGAGAGAGACAGAAACACAAAGAGACACAGAGAGAGACAGAGAGAGGTAAAGAGACAGAGAGAGAAAGACACAGTGAGTGAGACAGAAAGAAAGTGAGACAGAGACAGACATAGAAAGATAGTGACATAGACAGATAGAATGATGGAGAGAGACAGAGACAGACATAGATGTGTAGAAACTAGGAGACAGAGAGAGACAGACAGATACACATACAGAGAGAGAGACAGAGACAGAGAGACAGAGAAAGAGATGGGGAAAGAGAGAGAGAAAAAGAGGGAGAGAGAGGGAGGGAAGGAGGGAGACAGACAGAGAGGAAAGAGAGAGAGAGAGAGAGAGTGAGAGAGAGAGAGAGAGAGAGAGAGAGAGAGAGAGAGAGCGCCATGTAGACAGGCACAAAAACTGAAAGAATAAAAGAGATGGAATGGACAGCAAGATAGACATAGGGAAGGGCAGAAGAAGCTAGGTTCCTTCTCTGGTCAGCTACATACCATCCCCAGGACTCCTCCTGAGCCCAGCAGGGAGCTGGCAATAAAGAATCTGCGGCCACAGGGACATATTATCCAGAACCAGGAGTTGAACCTAATTGTAACCAGATCTTGCCCGCCTCCTTCGGATGAGTGATGGCCTACTGGCATGTGACCTGGCTTGGCAATCTCCCTCTCCTGTCCAGGCTGCCATAAGGAGATACGTAATGTCTAGAGTGATGGGAAACTCTCGCCTGCAGATGGTACAGAGCTGCCTCATAAAATGACTCACTGTGAATCCTCACAGAAATCTCAGCTATAAAAATAATAATGGAAAAAGCACAAGAAAGACTAAAAAGGCTGGAAAGAAATTTGTTCCAGCTTGTGTATTGCACCTCAGATTTTGAAAACAATAAAAAAGGAGAATGAATTAATCAAATACCAGAGAGATAATGAGGTCTTCCCCCTTCCCCCCTCTCTCCCACCCTCACACGAATGTGCGCACAACTGCCCTGACCTCTTTTTGACTTCAGTAGGAAAAGGAAAATTCGGGGCAATGAAAGAAGAGGAGCTATTTTGGAGAAAGATGTGAGAGTTATTTATTGAAGAGGAATGTTACTCTAGAGAGGGAGTGGTGTGCTGCAGAGGGAGAGGAAGTTCTGAGAAGAGAGTGAGGTATTCTGGAGAGAGCCGAGGCATCGAAGGAGGAGAAAGATTTGTACTTTCCTTGGTCAGGCTTTCCAAGGAGGTGGGAGTGTCGCCCGAGAATGTGAGGTCAGATGCTGGAGGAGGGGGAAGCGATGTATTAGAGCTAGTCATGCACTCTTTCTGTAGCAAGTCGAGGAAGTCTTTCATAAATCACTATGGTAAATCTAAAAGTAATTTTGGCTGCCTGCTTCATTTGACCTATCTTTGGGAACCCCCATTCTTCCCTCCTTTGCTCTGACAAAAAGAAGGTGGGAAACAAGCATCAATTAAACACCTATTGTGTGCCTGGCACTGCGCTAAGCACCTTGCGACTATTGTCTCGTTGGATCCTCTCAACAATCCTAGGACACAGGAGCTATTATTATTTCTATTTTACAATCGAAGAAACTGAGGCAGGCAGAGCTGAAGTGGCTTTTCCAGGGTCACACAGCTAGCTCGTGTCTGAGGTTGAATTCAAACTAAAGCTTTCATGATTCTAGACCCAGCACTCTACAAATTGCTCAACCAAATTGCCTCTCATTAGCCCTTCTTATTTCATTTTATTTCATCTACCTATCCAGCCATCTGTCTGTCTGTCTGTCTGTCTGTCTGTTTTATCCCTATATCTATCTATCTATCCATTCATTTGCTTATTCATTTGTTTATTTATGGGGCAATCAGAGTTAAGCGACTTGCCTAGGCTCACAGAGCTAGTAAGTGTCTGAGGCTGTATTTGAACTCTTGACTCCAGGGCCTATCCACTGTGCCACCTTGCTGCCTGACCCTTCTCATTGTTTATCCAATCTTATTGGGGGTGCATGTCCTTTTGAGTTCCTTCTGTCTCTGTAATCTTCAATTTCTCCTCATCAGTTGGTTCTTTCTCTGACATGCACGAATATGCCCAGGCCTAACCCTATCCTAAAAACAAAGCAAACTTCTTCACTTGACACTGCCATCCCAATGATTTATCATCTTAAATATTTGTTGAGAGGAGGCAGAGCTATTAAAAGCAGCTGGTGATGCTGTAGATAGAGGATTGGGCCTGGAGTCAGGAAGACATGAATTCAAGTCTGGCCTCAGATGCCAGCTGTGTGACCCTGGACAAGTCTCTTAACCTCTTCCTCACTTTTCTTCAAGTGTAAAATGGGGATTATGATAATACTTACTTTGCAGGGTTGTTGTGAGGATCTAATGAGATAATATTTGTAAAGAGTGCTTAACACAGTGCTTGGCACATGAGTGCATATATATACACACACAAATATACACAATAAATAAAAATATATAAATATTTTAATAATACTTAATAATAAATATTTAAAAATATATAAATAAAAAATATTTCCCCTTCATTCCCCATTTACACAGTGGCTGCATAAATGCTTATTTCCTTTCTTTTTTTTGCAGGGGGGAAGGCAGAGCAACTGGGGCCAGGTGACTTGCCTAAGGTCATATAGCCAGTAAGTGTGTCAAGTATCTGAGGCTGGACCTGAACCCAGGTCCTCCTGACTCCTGGGCCGATGTTGTACTCATTGAGCCACCTAGCTGACTTCGCTTATTTCCTTTCTTGTCAGAAGCAATGTAGTGTAGTGTAAAGAATGCTGCCTTTGGAGTCGGATGTTGTGTGTTAAAATCTTGGTTCTGCTACTTAATACTTGTACCATTTAGCCCCTGTGTGCCTCAGTTTCCTCATTTATAAAATTATATGCTTGGATTAGGTGATCTCTAAGATCTCTTCCATCTCTAGATCTGTAACCGAGATCTGAGTCCTGAATTTAGCTGTTAACTGAGAATTATTGCCTCCAAGGTTAACCAATTATTGTTTAAATGTTAAATCGATTGATCTCCCTTCCGTCCTCATCCTTCCTTGACTCCTTTCCAACTTTTGATGCTGTTGGCAATCCCTCTTCCCGTATACTCCCTCCTCCCTTGACTTCTATGCATGACTCTTTCCTGGTTTTCTTCACTTGAATGAATGAGCAAGCATTATTAAAGCAGCAACTGTTTGCCAGGCACTATACAAATACAAAAGCAAGACCTCACTCTCAAGGTTCTTATATTCTAATAGGAGATGTAGCACATAGAGGAAAATGGGGTCCAAGGAGAGGAGTCTGATCTGGGGATTCATAGGAGTGGTAAGTGGAGACATAGGGCAGTTGATTTCCCAGTCTAGTGGTAATATGGATTCGATTACTGTTCCAGAGTAAGAGACAGAAAGGGTGGTCTTTTTCTGTCTTGGCCCTTCCTGGTTTAGGAATTAGTACCATATTTGTGTCATAAAAATAATTTGGTTAGACCACCTCGCCTATTTTCCCAAATAGTCTATAAAATATTAACAATAATAATAGGTAAAATTTATATAAGGCTTTCAGGTTTGCAAAGCACTTTATATATGTTAACTCATCTGATTTTATCCTCACACCAACACTGTGAGGTATATGCTATTTTTATTTCCATTTAATAGATAAGAAAATAGTGGCTGGAAGAGGTTAACTTCACTCCAGTGATGCCAACCTTTGTCATCTTAGAATTAAGGGTAGTCTATTTACTAAGTTTGTTGTGAATTGGGAGAGAATTTATGATTAACAAAATCTTTGGGATATCCAATAAACTTGTAGTCTCTAATATTGGCACTCAACTCACACGCTACCATTGCAGTGATGCAGCTATCATAGAGTTAGATGGGGCTGAAGGATATTGCATCCATCTCCACTGTCCATTTGTGTGAGGGAGTATAGCTTTTTTCTAGCCTACCTACTCAATGACTTATATAATGGCTGAGCATTCCTGGATGAGCAGATACTCTTGGAAGGGAGCCCACTGGCCTCCATTTTTCTGTAGGGTAGGAAGGCTTAAGGAGATGCTTTAAGCTAGGCAAACTATGTTATGTCATTGAAAATCCTGTTCCTCACCTGGAGCTGGTTGGAGAAAGAGAGAGAGAGAGAGAGAGAGAGAGAGAGAGAGAGAGAGAGAGAGAGAGAGAGAGAGAGAGAGAGAGAGAGAGAGAGAGAGAAAGAGAGAGCAGAGAGAGACAGAGAGAGAGACAGAGAGACAGAGAGAGACAGACAGAGAGAGAGAAACAGAGAGGGAGAGAGGGAGAGAGAGCACATTCAGGCACTAATTGGGAAAAGGGAAGCAGCTGTGTTCATGCAGCTAGCATGCGTGATTCATGAGCTGATTCTTTCCCTTACGTATGATGGCAGGATGTCAATAAAGCCCAATGACAAGCAAACTGTGACACTGGTAATGTGGTCTGACTGCCTGTCTCTGGCCTCGCAGGGAAGATTATTGTTGGGTTGCTCACAGTATCCTGAGAATTAAGTTGCTCCTTGCTCTAAGGATTGCTTCTCTCTTATCAATATGTGTGTGGGGATATCACTTTCTTGGTGCTTGATCACTAAGGCTTAGGTCCAGGGATCTGGGTAAAGCCTGTGCATTCCTGAGAGAAAAACAGATCCTTGGAGGAAGGCTAAATCATCACCATCTTTCTGTAGTCAGTAGGAGGGGCTCAGGGAGTCAGTGGCAGCCAGTTAGATTACAAGGGGAAAGTAATCGCTGGTGAAATCTGTTTACAAGACTAGACCAAGCTGGCTCTAGTCTGAGAATACATCTAAATGCAGGCATTATGGGAAATACAAAGATGAACAAGACACACTCCATTCACACTCTCTTCAAGGAATTTGCATTCTGGCAGAAGAGATGACACATACACAAATAAATATAACACAAAATAGAGTATGGAAATTGCATGAGAAGTGCAAGTACTCAGTGTAAGAAGGTGGATTTGTCAAGACTGATAACAAGAACTCAAATGATGATATGTAGTGTCTTTCTACGCTATTTTAATATTCTCTGCATTCTAAAATTCTGATTCTTTTCTTTCCTTCTATCCCCTCTTACTCCCATACCTGATTTCAAATGTGATTGGCAGCTAAGTAGCACAGTGGAGAGAGAAATGGAGCTGGAGTCAGGAAGACGACTTCAAATATCACCTCAGTCACTTAGTAGCTGTGTGACCCTGGGCAAGTCGCTTAACCTAGTAGCTTCAGTTTCCTTATCTGTAAAGTGGAGACAATGGCAGCACCTACCTCACAGAGTTATTGTGAGGATCCAATGAGATGATTTATGTAAAGGGCTTTGAAAATCTTAAAATGCTATGTAGGTCAAATTCTCTGGATCTAACAGTATTTAATTATATGGAAGGATAAAGTTAGCCCATATTTCAATTAACTTTCTTCTATTAGGTGACTTAGAGTAAAAACTTATGAACTGGCATACTGGCCAGTTGCTAATTCTACTTGTGACACTAGCTGTCTACTCCTTCCATATACTTTCTTTCAACTTCTTCCTCCTACCTTCTCACCCACTCTTACTCCCTACAACTGCGGTAGGCAACTTTTGAAAAGTTATGGGCATCTTAGGTCAAATATCCTTACCCCATTGCCTCACATGACCATTCAAAGTAGAGAGATAAGAAGCTGAGGACAATACAGATATAGCATGACTGTAATGCAGGTGATCTTAGCATGGGATTGGCTTTTCATTGAAATCTTTGGACCTGAGACTTGTCTAGGAGTATATCCCATCTACAGAGAGACTATCCCTACCTTGGTAATGGATTTTAGTTCAGAAGAACTAGAATCCCAAGCTACTCTAGGAAATAGAAGGACCCTGTACCCATTCAGGAATATGACTGAAATGGTATTCATTGTTTGGATAGTTATTTCAATCCTAATTAAATATTTATTTTGTCAATGATGCTTTTTTTTCCTTCTGGGATCTTGTAGCATAATGAGCCTGCAAAAGTTCCTGTTTTCCATACTGGGTGGGAGCAAGTAAGCCAAGATAGATAAATCACTAGACATTGCCATTTTCTCAAGCCATTGTCCTATATTTCTTTTCCCTTTCTCAGTTAAACTGCTAGAAAAAAGCTATCTACACTTGTTGACTCCACTTCTTTTCTCATTCCCATCTCAACCCTTTGCAACCTGTCTTCTAAACTCATTACTCAATTGAAATTGCTCTCTCCAAAGTTATCAGTAATCTCTTATTGCAAAATCTATACTATAAGGAATCTTCTCTCAGTTCTCATCCTTGGCCTTTCTGTAGCATTTGACAGTGTTGAACAACTCTTTCTCCTTGGGTATTCTGCTTTCCTGGATTTTTAGGACACTAATCTCCTTTGATTTTCTTCTATCTCCTTATCAGTGTCCTTTGATTGCTCATCATCCTTATCCTGTTCCTTAATTGTGGGAGTCCTTCAAGGGTCTGCCTTGGGTATTTTCCTTTTCTCTTTACACATCCTCTCAATGAACTCATCAGTTCTCATGAGTTTAATTATCATCTCTATGTCAATGACTTTAAATCTTGACCTAGTCTCTTTCCTGAGCTCCAGTCTTGTATTAAAAACGGACATATGGACACTTCAAACTGGGTGTTTTGGAGACATCTCACAGCCAGCATGTTCAAACCAGAATTCATTATCTTTCCCCACAAACCCAAACCTTTTCCAAACTTACCAATTTCTGCTGAAGGAACCACCTTTCTTTCTTTTTTTCTTCTTTCCTCCCTCCTTCCCTTCCTTCCTTCTTCCTTCCTTCCTCTTTTTTTCTGTCTTTCTTTCCTTCTTTCTTTCTTTCTTTCTCCCTCCCTTCCTTCCTTCCTTCCTTCCTCTCTCTCTCTATCTCTCTCACTCTCTCTCTCTCTCTCTCTCTCTCTCTCACTATCTCTCTCTCTCGCTCTCTCTCTCTCTCTCTCTCTCTCTCTCTCTCTCTCTCTCTCTCTCTCTCTTTCTTTTTCTCTACCTAATAGTGTGGATAGGCTTACCACTAATAGGTTGGCATCATGATGAACTCTTTGTCTGTAGCTATCCACGAAGCAAAGATAAGTACAAAGTGGCACCAAGTGGCCCCCTTCTGATTCATAGTGAAAATGGAAGTCATGGAAAGTGGACCAGAGAGCACCAAGATTCATGCTGTTTTTAGACTGTCTATAAACTTCACCTTAGTTTTTGGTACTCCAAATTTGAGGTCCTTGTCCAATGATCGGTGAGTGGACCTATATCTGGAGGAACTGAATTGTATCAATTTTAATATTCTCACTAGAAAGGAAACCAGAAGATAGAGGGAAATTGTAGAGAAATGGAAGTGTCCAGAACAAGGATTTGGCAGAATTGGTTTTCCAGAAAAAGCATGAAGCACCATTTCATAAGATTTTTGGTCATCTTGTTGCAGTAGACTTGATGTTTATTTGCAAAAACAACCACTATGAAAATAATTTCAGCTTACATACTAACATTGTAGTCAAGTGCTCTCCTGCTGTTACCCTGGGTAGGAACATAAAACATTACATTTCCCAGTGGATTTGCAAACTGTGAAATTATTTACTTTTTAGTTTGTCTCTATGCCTCTTACTCATTTCTCCCCTTACCTCCCTCCTTGTTTCTTTTATTGGTGCTTTCTTTGTAAGAGATTGGTATATTATTACTGGAAAGCAGAAGTTAGATGAGAGTAAAAGAAACTCTTTGATTCTCTCCCATCTTGGGGAAGGTGGAGGTTTAGGGGTCTTTACAAAGAAAGGGCAGGTTAAAGGCTAAAGGACGATGTGTTATATTCAGAGACTCACCAAATTCATGGTTGATTTCTGTCTGCTTGGTTGTTGAGAGATCAAGGTCTTCAATGTTATAGCACCCTAACCCCCATCAAACAATAATATGATTTTCAGAATTCCAACTGTACTAAAATTGAATCCAGTCTTCTTTTCAGGAAGAAAAAAATGTTGTTACTGTCTTTAACAATTAAGGGGACAAGAGAGCTGTCAAAAAGCAGAATGGCTATCTTGGGGAGGTAGTGAGTTTCCCTCCACATTGGAATTTTTCAAGTGGAAGTTGTAGGAACCTTTGTCAGGGATGCTTTAGATGGGATTGAGTTCAAGAGTGTCCTGCACTAGGTAGTCTCTGAGACACCTTTTAGCTCTGAGACCCAGACTTTTGGGCTGAAACAGATATTATGGGTTACATAACACAGCAAGTCAAAGGGGAAAGAACACTATGTAGAAACAGGTTGTCAGTTCAAATCTCAGCTTTGCTACTTTTCTCCTGTTTGAACTTGGGCCAGTTGGTTAAGATGTTTGGGCCTCAATGTCCCCATCTATAAATTGAAGGGATTGTATTAGATGACCTTTAAGGTCTCTTTTATTTCTAAATTTACAACTATGAATATTGTTGTCTCTATATATATATATAGGTTTTGCCTTTGAGGCAGCTAGATAGATAGCTAGATAGCTAGAGGCAGTGGATAGACCACTGGGTCTGGAATCAGGAAGATTTGAGTCCTAAGCCAGCCTTAGACACTCACTAGTTGTGTGACCCTTGGTAAGTCACTTAAATTCTGCTTGCCTATTCTACTGGAGAAGGAAATGGCAAACCATTCCTGTGTCTTTGCCAGGAAAACACCATACAGGGTCATGAAGCATTGGATAGGACTGAATGACGACGATGTTTTGCTTTTGGAATAAACCCGTGATTTCAGGAACTCCCAGTGAAGAAATTTGCATTGTTCATGCAGATCAGCATTTGCTCTTCAAGTATATAATCTTAGAGAATTACCTAGGGCATTGGGTTTTTAAGTGACTTGTCCAGAGATCACACAGACTTGCTCCAAGGTCAACTCATTATCCTTGCACATGCTTGGAATCTCTCTGGAATATTCTTCCTTTTTTTCTTCTGCATCACTCCTTTGAGAAACTTCTGCCTTGTGGCCCTTCTTTCCACCTCAATTACTCTGTCTCAGGGACTACCATTTTAGGAAGGACATGGTTCACCTTACTGAAGTCTCCTCGGAACCTTCCCCTTTCTTCTCGCCTGCATGGCCACCTTGCAGTAACCCCTGCCATGGGTGGGGCAGGGGGGGGTGTGCTCTTCTCATTGCTAACTCCCTCCTAATGTTTCCTTCTTTTGCATCAGTTCCAGTTTCCCATTATGAATTGTCTTTCCCATTAGAATGTAGGCCCCCTTGAGGGTAGGGACTGTTTTTCTTGTTTACATTTGAGTCCTCAGCCTTTAGCACGGTGCATGGCATATACTAAGTACTTAATAAATATTTTTGCCTGTCTGTATCTATTTACTTTATCTTATCTATCTATATCTACCTACCTACCTATCATCCATCCAACTATCCTTTATTTATCTATCTTCCACCTTTAATCTATCATCTATTATCCACCATTTATCTATTATCTATCTTCCACCTCTCTGTTTATCTATCTATCTGTCTGTCTGTCTGTCTTTCACCTCTATTATAGGATGCTACATATCTAAATATAAAAAATATTTAATAAATGCTTGTGAATTGAATCAAATACAGGAGACCTGCTGTACCCTGTGGCACTACAGTTATACCAAATAATATTGCCATGATGTCCTTGGAAACTTTTGAGATAGGTGAGTTCTCTATATTGAGTCCTTTCTATGCTCATAGTAAAGTAGGTTAGATATTCTTGATTCCCTTCAAGGCATTTCCTTTCTTCAGAAGACTAAGGAATCAAAGGAATGGCTATCCTATACTTAGGTGTAAAAAGAAGGAGAAACCGACATAGAATGGATGGAAACCTTAGGGGGAATGATCATTCTGTCTTTGAGTTTGTGGTAGAAGAAGAAAGGACAGACATGCATAGTCAGACATGCATCCAAGGTGTTTAGAGAAGGGAAGGTAGGAGCCCATGGCCTCAAGTTCTACAAAGGAAGTCAGCCCAGAAGAATGGGAGGCCTTCAAGAATGAAATTTGGAAGATCCAAACAGAAACAAAACTCCGGAGGAAGAAAAGGAGCTGTCTAAGAAGACCTATGGACTTCATATATGGAGGTAACTGAACAATTTAGATTTTTAAAAGATGAATACAGAAAATGGAGGCAAGGATGAGGAACAGAACAGGAAAAATGCAAATGTGGCATGGTGTTATAAGAATGTTGGGAACATTCTAGTTCAGAGGGATCTGAGGTTGGTAAGGACTTGTTCAGTCATTTTTCAGTTGTGTCCAACTCCTTGTGACTCCATTTGAAGGGTGTTTTTTGGCAGAGATACTAAAGTGGTTCCTTTTCTAGACCATTTTTTTTACAGATGAGGAACTGGGACAAACAGGGATAAGTGATTTGCCCAGGGTCACACAGCTAGCAAGAGTCTGAGGCCAAATTTGAACTCAGGAAGATGAGTCTTCCTAATTCCCAGCCCAGTTCTATACCCACATGCCACCTGCTAAGGATAAAGATTTTTTAAAAATTGATATGTTGAGGGAAAGTATCAAGGAAGATATAGCTCAGTGTGTGGAGTGGCTGGAGGTGATAATAGTAGACCATGGAGAAAGATCAGACTTACTTAATGCTTATTTTTCTTATGTTTTCTCTACTGAGAAGAACTATATTTGGGCTGGAAAGGAGCAAACAAAAATGACTAACAGGAAGTTGAAACTCAAGTGTATGGGGCCTCTATCTATCTTGATGAGTTCAAGATGCCAGGTCAAGATGGATTACACTCTAGAGTACTGAAAGAACTGGCCAATATTATTGCTGAGACACTGTAAATTATCTTTAGATGATTGTGAAGAACAGGAGAGGTCCCATGGGACTGACTGGAAGAGGGCAAATGTTCAACAAATGGAAAATGATGGAGCTGTGCAAGTTATAGCTTGACTTCAATTCTTGGCCAGTGCTAGAAAGTTGGTATACTCCTTACTTACTACTGCTGCTATCACTCAGAAAGCTCCACTCTTTTGGAAGGGGGAAGGAGGATATCCATTTGCATGATCTAGTTTAGAAAATGTAGATGTGTTACTGTGGTCTACTGATCTTCTGGTCATACCTCCTTTTTTGATGAGGTTAATGCTCATGTTGCAGTCTTCTCTATTTCTCTTGCCCTTATCTTTGAGGACTTTAAGATGAATGTCCCTTTGAATACCTCGATCTTTCAGTCAAACTGTCTCAACTGCCATGATCTCCACTTCTCTCTTCTTCAGTTACCCTTGGGCTGGTGATACTTTAGATGTCACCATTGCCCACACTGTTCTACCTTCATGATCATCAATTCTGAATTTCTCTTCTTTGGCTGCAATCTTTGTTCTTTCATTTTTTTCTATTGCTTCACCTTTCTTGAAATTGCTTTCTAATTTGACCTTGATTTCTATTCCCTCTTTGCCTTCCTATTCTTCCAATCTATCAAGCCTACTCAACTTCATCTTTCTCCTTTCATATCCATGACCTTAGAATTAGCCAGTTCTAAAGGGCACTGACCTCCACCCTTTAGAATCTTGCCTCCTTATTCTTCTGTATTCATCCTTTTCCATTCCTCAACACTTGGTCACTCTTACCATCTGCCTTTTTCTGCTCCTACTCTTCAGCTACTGAATGCTGGTAAAGAAAGATATGCTGACTGGGTCCACTAAAGATTGGCTATTTAATGTTAACTGGTCTCCCATTACTGTATGGAAATTCTTTTATTCCTCTCTTTTTGACTTAAACAATACTCTCCAAAGTGACTATTCACAGTCTCTCCTCAAGCCCCTAATTTTACCACCATCTAACTTTTTCTAGGCGATGATATTGCCTCCTATTTTACGAGACCATTAATTGCTAACCTCCATCTCCTCTATTCTATGACTCAAAAAATCTCTATATTTTCACGCATTCTCTACTCTTTTGCTTCTTTGCTCTTGCTCAAAAGATGAGGCATTCCTTCTTGTCAAGGCTAACCCCACTACCTGTGGTTTTGGTTTCTTCAGCCTCTCATCTCTTCCACTAGTAATTCCCTCTTGATTATCTTTAAAAATTCCCTATCTATTGACTTCTTTCCTGCTGCCTATAAACGTATGCTGGATTCCCCTATCTTGAAGAATAAATAAAACTCCCCCAGCACTTCATCTGACTGGGCCATCTTCTCAAGGTCCATATCTCTCCACACTTCATTGCCAGACTCCTAGAAAAGAGGTATCTATAATTTCTGGCTCTTCTCTCACCTACCATCCATGCCTTAAGCCTTACAGTATGACTTCTGACCCCACCTCTCTACAAAAACTGCTCTTTCAAAGGTTGTCAGTGATTTCTTGATTGAGAAATCTATTTTTTCCTAAGCCTTCACTTTGCTTGACTTTTCTACAGCTTTTAACACTATTGACAGCTGCCCTTCCTCCAGTATACTTTCTCTTCCCTTGGTGATATTTATTAGGTATGTGATCTCTGGGAAAAATATTTCACTTTTCTCTGCCTTGGTTTCCTTATCTGTAAAATGGGGATAATAACAGCACCATTTCACAGGGCTATTGTGAAGATGATATATGTAAATTACTCTGGAAACCTAAAACCCTAAAAAATTAGCTAGTATTATTACTTTCTCCAGGTTCTTCTATCTGTTCAATCTACTTTGCAGGATAATCATTATCTTTCCTCCCTCCCCCCATTTCCTTCTTCCTTCCCTCCCTCCCTCCTTCCTTTTTCATTCTTCCCTTCTCTCCTTCCTTCTTTCTTTCTCTCCTGCCTTCTTTCTTTTTTGCCTTTTCCCTCTCCTACTTCTTCTTCTTCCTCAAGTCAACAGTCTCTAGTCTAGTTATGATTTCATTTCTTGAGTCTTTTATTGCCCCCTTGGTGCAATGTTCATAGAGCAATACAAGTGTATGCTGGTTGTTTGTCCTTCGTTCTCAAAGAAGACCAATGGCATCAGGAGGGTGATGTTTCGACTTGCAAGTGAATTGGATTTAAGTGAGGCAAAGCTGTGCGGAGTCATAAGCCTCACTCTCTCTTCCGGAGTCATTGGAGTCCAGTGGCAAGACATAGGTAGGATGACTAGTGATGACTCCAACACACTGGGCACCAATCTGTTATTATATGAATTTTTTTATTATTATTATATCAATCATTCTATCTGTTTATTTCACCAGTTCTTATTTGATCTAACTGAAGTATTTCTAGTCTATGACTCATCATTTTGTCTGCAAGAAAGATTTTGTGAAAAGCTCTATTGAAATCCATGTATACTATTTTAAAAAATAGGATATTTGCTTAGTTTGGCACGTCCTGCTCTTGATAAAGCCACACTAGTGCAGTGATCATCATATCTCTGTGTTCTAGAATTTGACCAGGAATTGAGTTCAAGTTCCCCAATCTATAAATAGTTCACCAAAACCATATGCTTTTCTTTTGAAAATTAGGGCAACATTTGCCCTTCTCTGGCCATAAAGCATCTTTCCGAGTCACAGAGAATTGGTAGTCACATTTGCCGTTTTTCTCATTACCCTGGTAGTTTGCCTTGGTCTCCATAATCAGAATCCATTGAAAGCAGAAAGATATTCCCTTCTCACCTTGTCATCTTATCTTGTGTTTCCATTCCCTGTTATCCATTATTGTTCCATCCTTTCCAGTTCAAAGATAAATTTCTTGAAAGCCAGATGAGAATTGGTCAGTCTGCTCTCTATGTATTGTCCATCTTATCACTCCTGAACAAGTATCCTTCTTTGATCTTCCTGAGAAATAACTACCATGAGTATCATTCACCCCGTTTCATAGATGAATAAACTAAAGCTCATTCAAAGTCATACAGCATTTTGATATAATTTCTTTGATTCCAAATCCAGGGCCCTTTCTTGAAACCCTGAAAAGCCAGGCTCATGAATTTCAGGAGGTGGATAGTCTATGTTAGTGGGCTGAATTCTGAACCTGCTCATCACCCTTGTGTAGATTACTATTTGTATGGATTAAATGCAGGTATTATTTGGTCTAAGTGTCTGCCAAACCATAGGCACAAATAACCAGTGGACTGAATTGCCTATTAATTGATTTCAAACCCTGCAAGGCAGCAGCTAAGAAATGAAAGGATAAAGTCCATTGCCCATAACCATCTGTGCCCCCTTGTCTATCCCATTCTGTTGCTTAAATGCCCTTTGGAATTAGGGTAATTGTGCAACTGTGCTTGTAATGAGCACCTTGCATTTATCTCTCCCCTCCTCTGTTGCTCTTAAGAAAAGCTCTTTGGAACCACATCTCTTTCAATCCTCAGTCTACTCTGGGTGGAGAGGATCACTTTGAGTCATTCCAGCCTTTAATACAGGCATTCACCAAATTCTTCCCATTTGTTTAAATTCATTTGCTGCTTTCCTTGATTTTTTTTTCAAGTGTAACATTCCTCAAACCTCACTGATACAGTTCTCTTAACACCTGGCTCAGATGTGGAAAGAAAGAGAAAGGCTTTGGGTGATGGTAACCAGGAGTGGGGGTGGGTGGGAGAATGATTGAATTGAACTTGGGCTGCTGGTGCCTGTTTTCATTTATGGAATCTGATCCAACAGCAGTCCAGCAGAGAGGCTGTCTTACAAAGAGGTATCAGTCGGGTTGAATTAACATATTGTTACCCAGAATCTGCACACTGAATTTAAGAAGTTCCATTTCTGAGCAAGCACCAGGTGTTCCCATGTGCTCTGTGGATTGATGGGGATGCAGAAGTATGCGCTAGATGTGATAGTACATACAGCACCCGCTTCCCACATGGTAACCAGAGACTAAGTGCAGTGGAATGGAGGTGTTATTGTAATATCATTTATATTTGCTGCTATCCTTCTAGGATATATGATTTCAATGGTATGGAGGAGTTAATTCTCCCTCTTTAGTCTCAAATGACATTATGATCTCTCCATTTGATTGTAGACAGCCTCCATGAGTTTAAGTAATGGAAATAAAAATATTATCTGGTAACTAACCTTCTGGTGAAGAGAATCCAAAAATAGGTTGGCTGAACCTTGGGTGAGGGACCTTCAGACTTTATCACTGGTGCCATTCTGGAATGAAGGGCCATCATGATATAAAGCAGGTGAATTTCTTTAGAGGTAGATGCGGAGGAACACAACCTCCCTATGGTGGATAAGGTGAGTACATAGAGACACATACACAAAAAAGACACAAGGTGCAAAGGACCATTGTGAGGAGAAAGCATCCCTCCCATGTTGGTGCTCTGGGGGCAGGAAATACACACTCCAATTCTCCTAGTCCAGGCTTTCCACTACTCGGGGGACCTATCACTGTTAATCCCCTCTTCTGAGTTCATCCACTGTCTCACCATTGTGAGCCCACTTGGGTTGGGGCAGACTGCCCATACATCTTTAGTGGTGATCGTGGCCTGTGGTGGTAACTGTCTTCCAGGGTCTCTGTCTTCCCTGACTCATGCTTTCCTCAGCTGAATGTGCCTCAAGTCCCAGCATTCCCAATTGCAGTTCTACTTGAAGCCTTTTCAGTTTGGCAAACCCTACCAAAGCTTGTATGTAGCTTTTGACAAGACAGGGTTGTCTTCACACCTTGATGATGCATCAGAAGAGTTTTTATTGCATAATTATATATTTAGTTTTTCCCAGATTATTGTATGTGAACAAATGTTTCATACAGCCTAAGAAATTGTAATGAGGCACCAATGGGAGTCCAGAGGATGATGGTAATTCTATAGGGCTTTAATATTCTCCAGGTGGCATTATGTACTAGAATTTTTATCTAGCATACCCATTCCCACAGCCAGTGTCCTTTGCCTCAATACTTGGCACAATCATAAAGCAAGACTCTATGCATTTCCTGCTGGGCTAGCATGGGATTATTTTAGAAGGTTAAGGTCTAAGGTTGTGTCTAATTGCTGCAAAATGAAATATTTAGTCAAATCATATTGTGTTATTGTCACTATCAAGTACCATGTGGACAAACCACTGCATATCTTAGTGTTAAAATTGCGTTATTGTCTTTAAATTTGTTTTAAAATATTTTGGGGGAAGAGAATAAGGTCTTAGCAGCAATTTTGGAAGTGAATTGGAAACCTACCAATTACATGTAGATTCAAAGCAATTAAACAGCATATACTAAGAAGCCAAATAATATAATAAATCAGGGCAGGTCATCTCTTCTGCAAGGGGAAACTTATTTTCTTCTGATTAGAAAGTGGCCACCAGAAAAAATTTACTATAATTCTGTATCTCTCTCTGACTCTATCTCTCTCTTTCTACCTGGCCAAACTCTCTAGAGATCTCTCATCATGGACAGACCTCGAACAAGTCAAAAGAAACTAAAGGTGAATTGTTCTAACCAACTCCAGAGCTAGTACCAAGACTAGATTATGCAGCTATTGCTAACAGTTGTTGAAGATGAACAAGGTATGTAAGTGATTTTACCTTTGTTTTGTTGTTTCTTTAAACCTAATGAACATTTTTCAAAGGAATTTGTCATTGTTAGACTTTACAATATAACAGCGATGGGGTGTTTGGGGTGACCAAGGAGGACTAGCATCTCGGGTGTGAGGACTTGCTGAACGTTTTTCAGAGCTGCTCAACCATCTTTGGTGTTCACCTGGTACTCAGTTCTCACTTGTGGCTCCAGTGGCCACATCAAAGTAAACCATCTTGGCAGACAGGCCAAACTAGATTGAGGGTGACCAACGGGCCTCAAATCTGTTAGTGTTAGGGAGATGTCTATCCCAGGCATGTGAAGACTTTCCTGGGGATGGGAACAATTTATTCCAGTGACCACGAAAGCGGCTGAAGTAGGGACTGTGGAGCTCTTAAAAGTTTTATTAGACAATGAAGATGTCAAGGTCATCCACTGCATCCCAGGCCATCACCAGAGGTCTTGACTTTTGTCCTGCCACTGAGCTTGGATGCCTCTGGAAGAGGGAGTGCTGTTGACAACTTTGTGCAACTCTGCCTCACTTAAATCTGAGTCACATGCAAGTCAAGACATAACCCCATGATGTAATTGTTCCTCTTCAAAAATGAAGGATGAACAATAATAATAGCTATGCATTTTCTAGGGGGAAAAAGCATAATTGAATAGAAGAATCCTCTAGCTTTGTACCTGTGGGAATCTTTCGTGTTCTCCAGAAGTTGACAATGCCATCTCCTGCTTGTGAGCATTTGTACAAGCCATCCCCAATTTCTACAATGTATTTCTTCTTAATCTTTCAAAAAGTTTGTCCTCTAATACTCAACTTAGATACTGCCTTTTCCATGAAGCCTTACTTGAGCCACTTAGCTATCAAATGCTTGCTCTCACCTCCAATATTCCTAGAGTTCTTTGTCTGATTTCTCTTTCACTCCTTTTACTTCCTGCCCTGTATCATACTTATCTGGGTTCATATTGTATTCCTCCAGTAGGTCATAAATCCCTAGAGGGCTGGAATTGCTTACTTCTCGTCTTTGTATCCCCAGAATCTAGTAAACTATCCTCTATATAAGAAGCTTGTAATAAATGTTTGTTGAATATGAGTTTGTTTAGACCTTACATGGTCTAAAGCACCACTCTTTAAAATTCAGCCATAGTATCTGAAAGGAAGCAAATAATATCTTTTACTATCTTTGAAAATCCAAACCTATGCACTAGAGTTAAGCATCACAGAGCAAATGTTGATATGATTAATTTGATTCAATTCCCAATATCTTCACTGATTTGTCAATTGGATTGACCAATTATTGATTCAATAAAACTATTAAACTAGCTTGTGTAAGAATATGATATAACTGAAACCTTATATGATTTGATCTGTAAACTATGATGATAAAACTAATGAGGGAGAAAGTTGAATCCCATTAAAAGTAAATAAATATTTGATTTATTTTAGATCACTTCCTTCTTTTGTCAATGTAAGCCCAGCATAGCAATAAAAGCTTGCATTTCTCTGGCTTTTAATGGACTATAGCTGGATATAAAGCAGATAGAGTGAATATAGCATTGGATCTGGTATTAGGGAGATGTGGGTTTGCATCTCGCCTTAGATATTAGTTATTTAACTCACATTCAACAAACATTTATTACACACTTACTATATACAGGATAGTTTACTAGATGCTGGGGATACAAAGACAAGAAGTAAATAATTAGTGAACTCTAGAGATTTATGACTTGCTGGAAGAATACAATATAAACCCAGATAAGTATGATACAGGGCAGGAAGTAAAGAGGGCAAAAGAGAAATCAGACAAAGAACTCTAGGAATATTGGGGGTGAGAGCAAGCATTTGATAGCTAAGTGGCTCAAGTGAGGCTTCATGGAGAGGGCAGTATCTAAGTTGAGTCTCAGAAGATAAGCTTTGTCAAAGATCAAGAAGCAGCACATTATAGGAAATGGGGATGGCTTGTGCAAATGTTTGGAAGTAGGAGATAGCAATGTCAACTTTTAGATGCTACGAAAGATTCCCACAGGTACAAAGCTAGATCATTTTTCTATTCAATTATGCTTCCCTCCGCCCAGAAAGTGCACAGTTATTATTGTGACTATTACGTACTGTGTACATTTGAAAATGAGAATAATAAAAATACCTGCCTTATGGGAAGGCTGTGAAGACTAAATCACATGAGATAATACAGCTATCTATAACTACATATGTATATATGTGTATATATGTACATATACATATACATATATGTAAACTTGAAAATGTATGCATCATTGTTATTATTATAAAGTCCCCTTACACATAGTAAGTTATCTTATTTGACCCTCAAAACCACCCATAAAGCAGGTATTACTCACTGATTTTATTTCTTTATATTTGCTTTTGTCCTTTATTTGTTGTCCTAAAAATGTACTTTGTTTACTTTAAATAATTGTTAGAAAAAATAATACTTAATATCACTATGTAATATTAGATTCTACAATATTGAATTACATTAATGGATACAGTTTTGGGATCTGGAATTTCCAACAATTGTAATTTAAGAACAACCTTGAGTGACTAAGCCATTTTGACTATTATTTTTTAATTTAATTTTTTTATTTTTAGTTTACAACACTCAGTTCCACAGGTTTTTGAGTTCCGAATTTTCTTCCCCTCTCTCCCCCCAGCTCCCAAGACAGCATGGTATCCAATATATCTTCTACATATGCCTTCGCATTAAACATATTTACACAATAGTCAAGTTGTAAAGAAGAACCATGATCAATAGAGTGAGTCACGAGAAAGAAGAAACAAAACCGAAAAAAAAAAAAGGTATAGAAAAAAAGAGAGAGCAGATAGTTTCCTTCAATCCACAATCATACTCCATAGTTCTTTATCTGGATGTAGATAGTTCATGAGACCTTTGGGACTGTCTTTGAACCTTATATTGCTGAGGAGAGGCAAGTCTATCAAAGTTAGTCATCGGAGCAGCTAGATGGTGCAGTGAGTAGAGCACCGGCCCTGGAGTCAGGAGGACCTGAGTTCAAATCCGGCCTCAGACACTTACACATGTACTAGCTGTGTGACCGTGGCAAGTCACTTAACCCCAATTGCCCTACCAAAAAACAAACAAAGTTAGTCATCACAGAATCAATATGTCTGTGGTTGTACATAATGTCCTCCTGGTTCTGCTCCTCTCATTCAGCATCATATCACATAGTTCTTTCCAGGTTATTATGAATTCCATATCTTCCCCATTTCTTATAGCACAATAATATTCCATTACATTCATATACCACAACTTGTTTATCCATTCCCCAATTGATGGGCACCCCCTTGATTTCCAATTCTTTGCTACCACAAAAAGAGATGGTATAAATATTTTTGTATATACAAGTCCCTTTCTCCCTTGTATGATCTCTTTAGGTTACAGCCCTAGAAGTGGTATTGCTGGGTCAAAGGCTATGCACATTTTATAACCCTTAGGGCATAGTTCCAAATTGCTTTCCAGAATGGCTGGATCTGTTCACAACTCTACCAACAATGTAACACTGTACCAATTTTCCGACATCCTCTCAAGCATTTATCATTTTCCTGTTTTGTCATGTTAGCCAATCTGACAACAGTTATGTGGTACCTAAGAGTTGTTTTGATTTGCATTTCTCTGATCAATAGTGCTTTAGAGCATTTTTCCATATGCCTATAAATATCTTTAATTTCTTCCTCTGAAAACTGCATGTTCATATCCTTTGACCATTTCTCAATTAGGGAATGACTTGTATTCCTATAAATTTGGCTCAGTTGCCTGTATATTTTAGATATGAGGCCTTTATCAGAGACGCTAGTTGTAATGATTTTCTCCCAATTTTCTGCTTCCCTCCTTATCTTGGTTGCATTGTCTTTGTTTATACACAAACTTTTGAATTTAACATAATCAAAATTATCCATTTTGCATTTTGTAATGCTTTGTATCTCTTCTTAGGTCATGAATTCTTCCCTTTCGCATAAATCTGACAGGTAAACTATTCCTTGTTCTCCCGAGTTGCTTATAGTATCAGGCTTTATTCCTAAATCATGAATGCATTTTGACTTTATTTTGGTATATGGTGTAAGATATTGGCCTATGCCCAGTTTCTGCCATACCATTTTCCAATTTCCCCAACAATTTTTGTGAAACAGTGAGTTCTCAGCCTAGAAGCTGGATTCTTTGGTTTATTGAAGATTACATTGCTATAGTCACTGACTAATGCAACTTGTCTACCTAACCTATTCCACTGATCCACCACTCTGTTTCTTAGCCAGTATCAAATAGTTTTGATGACTGCTGCTTTATAATACAGTTTAATATCTAGTATGGCTAGGCTACCTTCCCTAGCATTTCTTTTCATAATTTCCTTGATATTCTGGACCTTTTGTTCTTCCAGATGAATTTTGTTATTATTTTATCCAGATCTGTAAAATAATTTGTTGGTAGTTCAATTGGTATGGCACTGAATAAATAAATTAATTTAGGTAAAATTGTCATTTTTATTATATTAGCTCAGCCTAACCGTGAGCAACTGATATTTTTCCATTTGTTTAGATCTGACTTTATTTGTGTGAAGAGTGTTTTGTAATTGTGTTCCTATAGGCCCTGGGTTGTCTTGGGAGACAGACTCCCAAATATTTTATAGTGTCTATAGTAACTTTAAATGGAATTTCTCTTTCTATTTCTTACTGTTGGGCTTTCTTAGCAATATATAAGAATGCCAGCGATTTATATGGGTTTATTTATATCCTACAACTTTGCTAAAGTTTTTTTTTATTATTTCTAGTAGTTTTTTATTGATTCTCTAGGATTCTCTAAGCAAATCATCATATCATCTGCAAAGAGTGATAACTTAGCTTCTTACTATTCTAATTCCTTCAATTTCTATTTCTTTTCTTATTGCTAGAGCTAACATTTTTAGTATCAAATTGAATAATAGGAGTGACAATGGACATCCTTGTTTCACCCCGATCTTGTTGGGAATGGATCTAGCTTATCCCCATTACATATCATGCTTGCTGGTGGTTTTAGGTAGATGCTACTTACAAATTTTAAGGAAGACTCCATTTATTCCTATGCTTTCTAGTGTTTTTAATAGGAATGGATGTTGTATTTTGTCAAAAGCTTTTTCTGCATTTGTTGAGATAATCATATGGTTTCTGCTAGTTTTGTTGTTGATATTATAATTGTGCTGATAGTTTTCCTAAAATTGAACCAGCCTTGCATTCCTGGAATAAATCCTACCTGTTCATAGTGTATTGTTCTTGTTATAAGTTGCTGCAATCTTTTTGGTAATATTTTATTTAAAATTTTGCATCAGTATTCATTAGAACAATTGGTCTATAGTTTTCTTTCTCTGTTTTGACTCTTCCTGGTTTGGGTATTAGTACCATATTTGTGTCATACAAAGAATTTGGTAAGACTCTTTCTTCACCTATTTTCCCCAATAGTCTATAAAGTATGGGAATTAATTGTTCTTTAAATGTTTGATAGAATTCACATGTAAAGCCATCTGTCCCTGGAATTTTTTTCCTAGGGAGTTCATTGATGGCTTGCTCAATTTCATTTTCTGAGGTGGGGTTATTTAGGTATTTTACTTCCTCTTCTGTCATCCTGGGCAATTTATATTTTTGTAAATATTCATCCATTTCCCTAAGGTTTTCAAATTTGTGGGCATACAATTGTGCAAAATAATCCCTAATTATTGTTTTAATTTCCTCTTTATTGGAGGTGAATTCACCCTTTTCATTTTTGACAGTAGTAATTTTGTTTTCTTCTTTCTTTTTTTAAAATCAAATTGGCCAAAGGTTTAGCAATTTTATTGTTTTTTTTCATGAAACCAGCTCTTAGTTTTATTTATTAGTTTTATAGTTCTCTTGATTTCAATTTTATTAATCTCTCCTTTGGTTTTCAGTATTTCTAATTTGGTATTTAATTGGGGATTTTCGATTTGTTCTTTTTCTACTTTTTTCAGTTGCATGCTCAATTCATTGATCTCCTTTTTATCTACTTTATTCATGTAAGATTTAGAGATATGAAACTTCCCCTAAGAACAGCTTTTGCTGCATCCCATAAATTTTGGTATGTTGTATCATTATTGTCATTCTCTTGAATGAAGTTGTTTTCTCTATGCTTTATTCTTTGGCCCACTCATTCTTTAGGATTAGATCATTTAGTTTCCAATTAATTTTTAGTTTATCTTTCCATGGTCCTATATTGCAATTAATTTTTATTGCATTATGATCTGAAAAGGATGCATTGACTATTTCTGCCTCTCTGCACCGGGTTGTGAGGTGTTTATGCCCTAGTACATGGTCAATTTTTGAGTATGTGCCATGTACCACTGAGAAAAAGTATATTCCTTTTTATCCTTGTTTAGTTTTCTCCAGAAGTCTATCATATTTGCCTTTTCTAAACTTCTATTCACCTCCTTAACTTCTTTCTTATTTATTTTGAGGTTAGATTTATCAAGTTCAGAGAGGGGGGGAGGTTGAGGTCCCCCACAAGAATTGTTTTGCTATTTCTTCCTGTAATTCCCTTAACTTCTCCTCTAAGTATTTTCATGCTGTACCACTTGGTGCATATATGTTAAGTAATGATATTATGTCATTGTCTATGTGCCTTTTAGCAGCATATAGTGTCCTTCCTTATCTCTTTTAATTAGATCTATCTTTGCTTTTGCTTTGTCTGAGATTAGGATTGCAACCCCTGCTTTTTTTACTTTATCTGAAGCACAATATATTCTACTCCAGCCTTTTACCTTTACCCTATGTGTATCCACCTGTTTCAAATGTGTTCCTTGTAAACAACATGTTGTAGGATTATGGTTTTTAATCCATTTGGCTAGCCACCTCTGTTTTATGGGAGAGTTCATCCCATTCACATTCACAGTTATGATCACTATATGTGTCTTTTTCTCCATCTTATTCCCCCACCCCATTTGTGCTTTTTTTTTGTGACATACTGTTTCTTTTTATTTATTTTTTTTATTATTTTATTTTTTTTTCTTTATTTATTTTTAGTTTACCACACACGGTTCTACATAGTTTTGAGTTCCAGTTTTTCTCCCCTTCCTCCCCCCTCCCTCCCCAAGACGGCATGAAGTCTCATATAACTGTCATGTATAACTTCGCATTGAATTAATTTATGCTCTAATCAAGTCGTGGAGAAGAATTTTGACCAATGGAATGAATCATGAGAAAGAAGAAACAGAACCAAAAAACAAACAAACAAAAAAAAAAACAAAAAAAAAAACCCAAAAACAAAAACAAAAGAGAAGCAGAAAAGGCGAGCATGTAGTGTGCCTCAGTCTGTATTCAAACTTCGCAGTTCTTTCTCTGAATGAAGATAGCATTCTCCATCGTGAGTCCCCTGGAGTTGTCCTTGCCCCTTTAGGTTGCTGAGAGAAGCGCAGTATGTCAGGGTTGGTCCTCACGGAATCCACATATCTGTGGCTGTGCACAACGTTCTCCTGGCTCTGCTCCGCTCACTCAGCATTATGTCGTGTAGGTTTTTCCAGGTTGTTATGAAGTCTGCATCATCCCCATTTCTTATGGCACAATAGTATTCCATCACCTTCATATACCACAGCTTGTTCAGCCATTCCCCAATTGATGGGCATCCCTTTGCTTTCCAATTCTTGGCTACCACAAAGAGAGCTGCTATAAATATTCTTGTACATATGGGTCCTTTTCCCGCTTGCGTGATTTCTTTGGGATACAACCCTAGAAGTGGTATTACTGGGTCAAAGGGTATGAACATTTCTATAGCCCTTTGGGCATAGTTCCACACCGCCCTCCAAAATGGCTGGATCAGCTCACAACTCCACCAGCAATGCAACAATGTTCCAATTTCCCCACATCCTTTCCAGCATTTATCATTCTCCTGATTTGTTATTTTAGCCAATCTGACAGGAGAGATGTGGTATCTAAGAGTTGTTTTGATTTGCATTTCTCTAATCAGCAGCGATCCAGAGCATTTTTCCATATGCCTGTAGATAGCTTTAATTTCTTCCTCTGAAAACTGCCTGTTCATATCCTTTGACCATTTCTCAATTGGGGAATGGCTTGTATTCCTATATATTTGGCTTAGCTCCCTGTATATTTTAGAGATGAGGCCTTTATCAGAGATACTAGTTGCAAAGATTTTCTCCCAATTTTCTGCTTCCCTCCTAATTCTTGTTGCATTGGCTTTTTTTGTACAAAAACATTTCAATTTGACATAATCAAAATTATCCATTTTGCATTTTGTAATGCTCTCTATCTCTTGTTGGGTCATGAATTCTTTACTTTTCCACAAATCTGATAAGTAAACTATTCCTTGCTTTCCCAAATTACTTAGAGTATCAACTTTTACTCCTAAATCATGAACCCATTTTGACTTTATTTTGGTATATGGTGTAAGATATTGGTCTATGCCCAGTTTTTGCCCTACCATTTTCCAATTTTCCCAACAGTTTTTGTGAAATAGTGAATTATTAGCCCAGAAACTGGCTTCTTTGGGTTTATCAAAGAGTAGATTGCTAAACTTGTTGATTTCACCTACTTGTGTACCTATCCTATTCCACTGATCCACACCCCTGTTTCTTAACCAGGCAGTTTTGATGACTGCTGCTGTGTAGTACAGTTTAATATCTGGTGTGGCTAAACCACCATCTCTAGCATGTCTTTTCATTAATATCCTAGATACTCTAGACCTCTTGTTTTTCCAAATGAATTTTGTTATTATTTTGTCCAGCTCAGTAAAAAAAATTTTTTGGTAGTTTGATTGGTATGGCACTGAATAGATAGATTAATTTAGGTAGAATTGTCATTTTTATTATATTAGCTCGGCCTAACCATGAGCAACTGATATTTCTCCATTTATTTAGATCTGATTTTATTCGCGTGAAAAGTGTTTCATAGTTATGTTCATATAGGCCCTGGGTTTGTCTTGGCAAATAGACTCCCAAATATTTTATAGTGCCTTCAGTAACTTTGAATGGAATTTCTCTTTCTATCTCTTGCTGTTGGGCTTTGTCAGTAATGTATAGGAATGCTGAGGATTTATGTGGGTTTATTTTATATCCTGCAACTTTGCTAAAGTTGTTTATTATTTCAAGTAGTTTTTTACTTGATTCTCTAGGATTCTCTAGATAAATCATCATATCATCTGCAAAAAGTGATAATTTAGTTTCTTCTTTTCCTATTCTAATTCCTTCAATTTCTTTTTCTTCTCTTATTGCTACAGCTAATGTTTCTAGAACCAAATTGAATAATAGGGGTGATAATGGACATCCTTTTTTTTTTTCACCCCTCTCACTTCCACTCCTCACAAGAGTTTTGCTTTTGACCGTTGCCTTCCTCAGTTTACCCTTTCTATTGATTTACCTCCCTTATCTTACCCTTTTCCCCTTGCTACTTCTTCCCTCCTTTCTGATCCCCCCCACTTCTTTCCCCTTACCCCTCCTACTGCCTGTAGGACCAGTTTGATTTCTATACTTCTCATTGTATGTTATTACCTTCTTGAACCAAGTCTGATGAGAGTAAAGCTCAAATATAGCTCTTCTCCCTCCCTTCTTTCCCTCTACTATACTATATTTTTGTGCCTCTACGTGTGATACAATTTACCCTTTTCTACTACCTCCTTACCTCTTCTCCCAGATCCACCCCTTTACATCCCTTAATTATGTTTTTTAATCATTATATCAGTTATTTTATACTGACGTCCACAGTCTATGTATGTCCCTTTCGATTGTCATAATAACAATACTATTATCAATATTGACATATATATATAACATATATAAAACAATATAATCCTATATATGGGTATACACAATTTGCCCTTATTGATTAACAAGTCTTTCCCCATCCCCCCCTTCACCTTTTTATGTCTCTCTTGAGTTTTGTATTTGAAGATCAAATTTTCCCTCGAGCTCTAGCCTTTTCATCAGAAATATCTGGAATTCTCTTATTTAATTGAATGTCCATCTCCTTGCCTGAAAAAAATATGCTCAATTTATCTGGGTAGCTGATCCTTGGTTGTGGTCCAAGCTACTTTGCCTTTTGGAATATCATATTCCAATTTCTCCTGTCATTTAATGTAGAAGCTGAAAGATCCTGCGTGATCCTGACTGTAGTTCTGTGATATTTGAATTGTTTCTTTCTGGCTGCCTGCAGTATTTTCTCCTTGACCTGGTAATTCTGGAATTTGGCTATAATGTTTCTGGAGTTTTCAATTTGGGATCTCTTTCAGGGAGTGATCGGTGGATCCTTTCAATGACTATTTTGCCCTCTGGTTCTAGGACCTCAGGGCACTTGTTCTTAATAATTTCTTAGAAGATACTGTCCAGCCTCTTTTTTTTCATCATGGCATTCCAGTAGACCAATAATTCTTAGATTGTCTCTCCTGGACCTATTTTCCAGGTCAATTGTTTTTCCAATTAGATATTTCATGTTTTCTTCTATTTTTTCATTCTTTAGATTTTATTTGACTGACTTTTGATGCCTCATAGAGTCAGTTGCTTCTACTTGCCCAGTTCTAATTTTTAATGATTTGTTGTCCTCATTTTGCTTCTGAGCCTCCTTTTACATTTGGTTTATTTTACTTTTCAGGGCATCATTTTCTCTAACTAGATTCTGAATCTCCTTAGCCATTTTGCCAATTTTACTCTTTAAAGTTTTGTTTTCATCGGTGAATTTTTTTTTCCATTTCTTCTTTTGCATTTCTGATTTGATTTTTAAAATTCTCCTTGAGCCCTTCCAGGAATGCTTTTTGGGCTTGAGACCAGTTCACATTCCCTTTTGAGGTTTCAGATGTGGGTGTAGTGTCCATGCTGTCCTTTTCTGAATTGGTATTTTGATCTTCCTTCTCTCCATAAAAAGAATCAATGGTCCTCAGTTTCCTAGAGTTCTTCTTCATGTTGGTTAACTTTTTCCTGGCTTTAAAGTGGATTTCTGCTTCTGGAGTTCATGGGGCTCTGTCCTAGACTTCTCGTTCTGGGAATTGTGGGCATAGTTATTGGCTTTGTGTGTTATGACTTCTGGTTTCCTGGGATGTGGGGGAGGGATGGTTTGGCTGCTGGAAGTCTCCTCTTCCCCTAGTGCTGTGGTACAGCCTTTTTATGTGCTGATGTCTGATGTCTGCCACTTCCCTTGGCTGTGCAAAGGCAAGTCTAGGGTCCTGGTGTTGATGATTGTTGTCTCTGCCCTCCTGAGGCTCGGGAACTCCCACTGTTCTGAGTTGGGGCCTGCTGGGACACTTCTCTTCCCTCAGTAGTCTCCTTCCACTGCCACCACAATAAGGGTCCTCTCCCCAACTTCTCAAGCTAAAAGGCTACTGCAGCCCCTCTTCTGGCTCTTCTATTTCAAAGTTTCTCCTGAAGGAGAGTTATCTGAGTTTCTTCTGAAGGAGAGTATCTGAGTTAGGGAGGGAGGGAGGGATGAGAGCCATTTTAGCTGGCCAATATGGCTCCCAGAAGTTCAGGAAGGTGAGTTTCAAACCTTTAGACTGTGGGCTGCAAGCCTCTGGAGTAGTTGTTCTCATGGCCTCAGGCACTGTACTGTTTCCTCCTGTAGCTCTGACAGACTCCCATCATGGGCTAGGAGGCCTGGGGATCACCACCAGTTTCATGCTCCCAGTGTTTTCCCAGACTGGGTCCCTGGCTCATTTTCGCAGCTGCTTCGGCTTTGGTGTGGTCTCGTGCAGCTCAGTGCACTGGGCACTCTCACAGCCTACAGAGCCTTCCTGTTGACCCTGAGAACTGTCCTGGCTTGGAAATTTGCCACATTCAGTCTACTAGTGACTTCTAACTCTCTCAAATCTGCTCAGATTCACTTTTTTAGAGGTATCTGACAGAATTTGTGTGAGAACTCCTGTAAGATGCTGTTTTCACATGGCCATCTTGGCTCCACCCCCCATTTTGACTATTATAAATACCCACATTTACAAAGGACATATGAAGGAAGACAATATCTGTATCCAGAGAAAGAACTGATAAATAGAAGTATGTATAAAATGATTTTAAACAAACACACATATACATACATACATATACACACATGCACACACATGTGCACACACACACATACACATGTTTGTGTCTAATGGTAGCCTTCTCTAGGGTGGATGTGGGGGAGGGAGGGAAGAAAAAAAAGTAATAAAAGAAAGTTACATGATAGCTTTATTATATATTTAAAAGGAATAGTCAGTTATATGTAATAGATTTGCAGTTTCATGTGAAATCATTTTTTCCTATTCTATTGTTATAGAAATGCCTGTTTTATTAAGTTCAGAACAAAATAAAAATAAAAAGTTTAAAGACAGTAATAAATACAGATGAGGAAACTGAGGCTAAGAGAGATTATGAATTATCTTATACCACATAGAGGCAAGAGTGGAAGAACCCTTTTGGTTCTAAGTCTAGTGCTTTTTGACCTACACCATATTTGGATCAAGTACCACTTTCTCCATGAAACTTTTATTGAACCCTCAGCTCCTAGTGTCTTCCCTCCAAATATATTGAATATATTTTAAATATATTTTTATATGTGTACATGCTATCCTCTCTATAGATTCTAAGTTCCCTGAGGGCAGACACTATTTCTTTCCTGTCCTGGTATCCATAAAGCCTTACTAATGGGGATATTTTTAGGAACTGGACCTTTGATTTCACTGTTATACATAATTCTCAGGTGAGGACACTCCCTCTCCCAAAGCAGATACTCTGTACCTTCTCTTCAACTTATGCTCTTATATGAGGTAACCTGAAAGTCCTAACCCTAAAACTTTTGGGACACCCAGTTTAAATGCCTGCTGCATTGAGATGTTATGTGAATTTCCCGGGATCATAAAGTCAGTAGATGTCAAAGATCGGACTTAAGCTCAGGTTTTACTGGCTGTAAGGCTACCTCTCTATCCATGATGCCAAGCTGCCCTTGACCATTTCTTTTTTCATGTGTGTGTTCTGAAGACCAGCATAATGTATGCAACATAATACGGATTTAATAAATGCTTGTTGATTTATTACATAAAATATTAACAAACACAACCTGATTATATTTACTGATTTTTGGTTTATATTTATATTTCATAAAGATACTACCCATAGAAGGAAGTCAAATGGTTCAGTAAATTAGTGTATTGGTAATTAAGGTGGGACTTTTTTTTTTACTGTTTTAGAATGCTAAATTAATTAAGTGTCTTTGATTGAATCTTACTAGGTGCAAAACCCCAGGCCGGTTAGCAAACTAGCTCACTAGTTTGAGAGAGGCAAGAAGCCCCCAGGGCCCTAAGGGGAGTTGCTAAGACCAGAGCCAATGGTATGCACCTAAGTTCTGGTTGATCACATGACATTCTAGTTGATTGGATGACATCTAAGGATGGTATAAAAAGAGAAGACAGAGTTGTTTGTTTGGGGCTCTCACTCATGGAGGAGTGTCAATGTGGAGACTCTGGGCAGCCATTGTTAAGAGTTCCCCAGCTCATCAACCCAGATGTTGATGCTTTCCTGGTAACTATGAATTATGATTTGGTCTGTTTATATTGTGTATGTTTGTAATTTGTTTATATTTGATCTGAAGTTCAAGTTGCTGGCTTTTCCTCCTGAACTAAGTGAATGATATTTGTATGTTGGATTAAAGTAAGATTGTTAACCCCTTCAAGTTACTTTCCTTAGTGAAGTAGATCAAAAGAACCTGTGTTAGCAACCTTCTGTGTGCTTGTTGTTGTTGGTTTTACACAGCCACAGCAGCTGCTAGCCGAATTGTTGCTACAACTAGTAATAAGTAACTCAGGGTCTAAGAACTGTCCACAAATAATTCAACATTTCTGGAGCACTGAGTCATTGCAGTGTCCTGTGCTGATACAAGGATCAAAGATGACATAACCCCTGTCCTCAAGGTGCTTATAATTTGTTGAGGTGATGTGACCTGCCTGCAGATGAATATGCTACATGTTTGAATATGACAAGGGCCAATGAAAGAACCAGGCAAAGGGCTCCTAAGAAAATATAAAGAGGGAGAGATCAATTTCATTGGTGGTAGGGGTGGGAAAATGAGGGAATGATTCAAAGACGAGATGGCATCTGATCTGGACTCACAGAGTTGAGAACAGAGCATATTCCAGGTATGGAGAATTCCAGTAGTGGGGAAGTGAAGAAACAAGATCAGAGAGTAGCTAGTGGTTCACATTGTCTGGAAGAAGGAATTTGTGAGAAAGAGTACCGTGAAATGAAATTGGGGTAGACTGAAACCAGACTGTGGAGGGGGGTTAAATGCTAGCCTGGAGTTTGAATTTTATACTATAGGCTTTGGTGTTCTTTGTAGAATTTTTTTTGAAGGCAAAAAACTGACCTTTTTATTGCTTTACAATTCATCAGTCAGTTAGGTAATTTTAAACAGTTTTCCCCTCCCCTCAACCTACTCTTCATTCATACAGTGGAGCAGTCCGATACATTTGCCTAGAAGAACCCACCTCTGGCCTGGTGTTCTGTGGGCAAAGGGCAAAGCTGGGAGACCTTGATGAGAGATAAGAGGAAAGGGGGAAGAGGAGGGTCAGGAGAACAAACACCAAGGCATTATTATACCTGTAGCATCACTGGGTGGCAACCCAGATGTGATCTCTTGGAAACACATCTAGTTAAAGAAGGCAAATGTCCAACTTTGCTGCTAGGAGAATGGATGGAACCTTTTCCCCAGGAAGAGTTTGGCTCCCTGACCAATGGGCTAGGCTAAGCTGGACACTCTCCCACCCTCAGCAAAGGTGGTGAGGGGGAAAAGGAAGCTAAGAGGCTAGAGCCAAACTGCTATCTCTATAGGGCCAGCTTTCAGCACCTCTGAGCTAATCCCCTAAAACACAGGCAAGCTCCTTGGATCACACTGACCCCATAGGAGTGAACCAGACTGCAGACGTGCAAGAATTCAGATCCCAGCCTGATGCCTTCACCCTCAAGAGCCAAGCCACAGTAGCAATAGCCTCTAACCACTCTTCATCCCCCCACCAAAAAATAATTCATTCCCTGTAACAGATGTTGGCACATAAGCTGCAATTATTTTCATGGTGGCCTTTTAGCAAAATTTATCATGAATAGTGTAATATAAGATGACTAATATACCATGGAATGATATTTCTTATTTCCTTTGCATGTGTGATAAAAGATCTGCAAAACTTTAATGAGATTATTTTTACCACCAAGGACAATAGAACTATGACGCTTGGAATCTAATACCACAGCCTTGGGTGTGCTGGTAGGGGAAGTGAAAAGGTACTGAAGAAAACAAAGATAGGAAAAAGAGTTGGATTAGATCAAGTATACGTAAGGATATGCTATACTGTAGAAGCCACACTTTGGGGAGTTTTCTGAGATCAATTCTCAAGTCATCTGAAGGAGGGGTAGATGACAAAAGTATTGTAAAATATACTTCAATCAGGGGCAACTAGGTGGTGCAGTGAGTAGAACACTGATTCTAGAGGCAGGAGGTCCTGAGTTCAAATCCGGCCTCAGACCCTTGACGCACTTACTAGCTGTGTGACCTTGGGCAAGTCACTTAACCCCAATTGCCCTACCTTCCCCCCTGCAAAAAAAAAATACTTCTATCTTATTTCAGCACCCCTCACCCAGACAAGGTCAACCAATAGAATATAGGATCAAAGAATCATTGATCTAGATTTGAAAGGAGCTTCAAAAGTCTTTTGGTCAAACCCCCTCACTTTACAGATGAGTTAAATGAGGTCAGGGACAGAAGGGTGATGGGACTTATCTAAAGTCACACAGGTACTTAATATGATGATTTGAACCCAGGATTTCTGACTCCAGAGTTAGTTCTCTTTCCCCATATCATAAATAATTGCTCACTCAATTATATAGACAGAATAGTAGGTATGTATATAAAATATTTTCTATATAAACAGATAAAAAGCCCTGATGAAGGGACTAGAATGTCAGGCAGTGAAAATGTGATGATCCATATCAGAGGTGGCAAATATACAGCCTGTCACAACACTCCTGAGGGTCTCCAAACCAGTTTAAAATGTAATTGGAAATATTTAATAAAAACAGGTGATATTACATTTTAAGAAATAATTCAATATGCAGCCCACTGGGATCCTTATGTATGATTTATTAGCCCCCATTTCTATTTGAGTTTGATACCACTAGTCTACATTATCACATTTCTTTACCATAACACAAAAAAGATATAGACAATGTGATTCCAATGTATTTATCACTCAATCACTATAAAAACATGTTTGATTCAGTGGTACAAAATACTTCCTTCAAGGTCCTTCTGCAACAAGTTGCTTCTCACATATGTGTCAAAATTATGCAAAATTTCTTGAAAAGTATAACAAAAGAAATAACCTTGTTTCTTGACCCTCTGAGCATTACTAAGCAAGGCTTAAAACATGGGGATGTATGCTTGCCAAAAGTATTTGCTTATTGCTGTCATAGAAGGGATTTAGCACAAACCCCAAGTCAAAGACATTTCTTGTAGATAGTGAGGTTTTCCAGCTATTCTTCTTTGTAGATGACATTATGTCGATTGCATCAGATTCTGGAATATTGCAGACCTTTCTAAATGAAATCCATGATCATTCAAAAGAGATGTGCTAACTATTCATACAGGAAAATCTAAGGGAACGAAGATTGCATATTGTCCAGACTATGATAAGTAGTGGGAGGTAACTCTTCCTCACGTGAATCCAATTCACACATAAGTTAAGACATCACTCCATGATGATGTCATTGGCCCTCTTTGAAAACAAAGAACAAACAACATCTCCCTCTCTCTCCCTCTCTCTCTCTCTCTCTCTCTCTGTCTCTCTCTCTCTCTCTCTCTCTCTCTCTCTCTCTCTCTCTCTCTCTCTCTCTCTCAACCCCCCTCTCCCATCTTTCTAGGACAGACATTGCAAATGGATAATGTGTTGGACCAAAAATTGAATGGAAGGAGTAGAAAGGGCTGGATTACCTTTGAGAAAATGTAGTTCTTTTAATGACCCCAATCTTCTTGAAGAAAAGCCCCTTCTTTTAAATACCAATATTCTTTTGGCAATTTTATATGGCTGAGCCATGGAATGCTGCTACCCTCCACAAAGAACAGAAACTTAAGATCTTCCAGAGGGCAGTGAGAGTTGGCTGTAACATTGCAAATGAGGAATTATGAAAAAAATACCATGAAATACATAGTGTGAAGTCGTGTGAGAAAATGAATGACAGAAAAAGAAGATGGGCTAATCAAATGGTGAGAATACACGTATTGACATTGGTATTCTTGCAATGTTACGAGAAAGTAAGGAAGACATCCAGTATGGTGGGTGGATCCCTGGTGGTGAACTTGTGGTTGTGTGTCACAAAGGATGGATAGAAATGGATGTTTTAGAGCTCATGGTACAGTGGAAAAGATCACTGATTTAGAGTCAGAGGACCTTGGGTTAAATCCTACTTCTGATATCTACTATTTGTGTGACATTGGACAAATCATTTAATATCCTTAAGCCTCAGTTACCTTATCTTTGAAATGGGAATAGACCTGCAAAAGAAGGAGGAAGATGTAGATGAACTTTGAGGTCCCTTCAAGCTCTAAAGCTAGGATTGTATGTTTGTGATATGCATTGCTGGGAGGGATACTCACAATGATGAAAATAGAGATTTGTTGGAATCTTGGTTTGTTGAAATTCTGGGGAGCCATGGAAGATTTTGATGAAGTGTTGTAAAAAAAAAATCCCGCCTCTAAATTTGGAAAATTATTTTGGTATTTTAGATCAATTGGAGTAGGGAGAGATTGGAGGCATGGAGATCATTTAGGGAGCTATTACCATAGACTATATGAGAGGCAATAACAGCCTAAAGTAAAGTGGTAGTAGCTGAGTGGAGAGCTCAGGGAAGATATTTAGTTAACTTTATGCTATCAAAGACTCTCTGGGCTTTGGATCAAATCAAAATGGGACCATTATCACTAATCCCCCCCCATGAAGTGCTTTGAACAATAATAATATATGAGCTCTTTTGATAGCATATAATGCCATGTTAATGTGAACTAATAGGCCCAAATAGTCTATCACTGAGTTGTCAGAAAATAATAGAAAGCAAAGAAATTTTAGGCATCTGATAAAGAAAGAGGTTTGGGTATCATTTGTCAAGGCTAGTCAGATTATTTTGAATTTCCAGTCAGTTACCCCATAAATGGATCAAGTCAAGTTGGAATGTGAAAGGATTGATTTTCTGCTCCTTGTCTGTTCTTGTTGAGAGGATGATGTATCAAAATTGTAATTCATAGCTTGTTCCATGAAATATATCTGTGCACTCTGCCTCCACGACCTTTGCAATATTCTCTGTTTTGGTTGGCCATTCATCTTCGCTATAGAAGACCGGGTGGCCACTAACAAGGGAGAAATTAAATGGTCAGCTAATCAAATTACAGCATAATGAAAAGGTCGGGGTATGCCAAGGTACTCCTATAATTCATGGAATATGTGAATAATTGAAGTGCAGATTTTATTCTCAGGACAAAAACTGAATTGGCAACAGACAGTGGCCTGATCAGAATCAGTTCCTCCAACAATGACGATAAAAAACATGAGAAGCATTATAAATGTGGAGAGAGATATTACTCTAAAGCCGATGACATGAACCATAACTTCAAATGCCATATAAGAAAGAAATTGGACCAGAGCTGTTAAGATACATTGAATCAACTTATACATATATCTCTTTTTTTAGGTTCTGCTTGATCTTCTTCTCTCCTTTCTGTTTAAGGTTATACTACTAACATTGCTGACCTACCGTTTCTTAAAATAATTGCTGAATTAAAGTGAGTGAAGGCAAGAAAACAGGGACTGTCCAAAGAAATGTACATTCCTTTGTTCTTCTCTCTGGACTAAATACCAATTAATCAGCTAGTATTTATTGAGTGCCTTTGATGTGCTTAGTAACTAGGAATGTAGAAAAAGTACGTCTCATCTAATATACAATCCCTCAAAAATTCACAATCTAGTTGGAAAGAAGAAAGTAACACTTGAAACAATATTGAGCAGCAGTAGACAATATCTAGAATGTAGATAATAATGTCTTCCAAATGGGGAACCAAAAAATATTCTGCAAAATTGAGACTTCTGAAATTGATGTGGATAACTGGCAAAATTCTAGAATGAATTATTCAATGTATGGTTTTGGAGCATTTAGAAAGGAAAGTAATGTTTACTAGGAACTACCATTGGTTCACCAAGCACATGCCATGCTAAATTAATCTATTTTTCTTATCTTCTAAAAAAAATTTAGCATTCATTTTTATAAGGTTTTGAATTCCAAATTTTTCTCCCTCTGTCGTTTTCTCCCCTCCCCTCTTCTGAAAATGGAAGGCGATTTGATTAGTTTATACATGTGCTATTATGTAAAATACATTTCCATATTAGTCACAGTTGTGAAAGAAGAAATAGATCAAAAGAAAAAAAACAAAGAGAATAAAGGAAATGAAAAAAAACATGCTTTGATCTGTGTTCAGAGTCCATCAGTTTTTTATCTGGATATGGATAACATTTTCCTTCCTGAGTCCTTTGTACTTGTCTTGGATCATTGTGTTGTTGAGAACAGCTGAGTCATTCATAGTAGATCATCATACAATGTTGCTGATAGTGTCCAATGTTTTCCTAGTTCTGATCATTTCACTTTGCATCAGTTCATATAAGTCTTTCCAGGTTTTTCTGAAATCTGCTTTTTGTCATTTCTTATTGCACAATAGTATTCCATTGCATTTATAATGGCTTGTTCAAGCATTCCATAATTGATAGGTGTCCCCTCAGTTTCCAACATTTTACCATGACAAAATGGCTGTTGTAAGCATTTTTGCACATGTAGGTCCTATTCTCTTTTTATGGTCTCTCTGGGATATATATCTAGTAGCAGTATTGCTGGATTGAAGGGTATGCACAGTTTTATAGCCCTTTGGGGATAGTTCCAAATTGCTCTCCAGGATGATTGGATCAGTTCACAACTCCACCAAAAGTACATTAATGTCCCAATTTTTCCATATCCTCTCCAACTTTTATCATTTTCCTTTTTTGCCATATTAGCCAATCTGATAGGTGTGATGTGGTAACAAAGTTGTTTTAATTTGCATTTCTTTAATCAAAAGTGATTTAGAGCATTTCTTCGTATGTCTATAGATAGCTTTGATTTTTTTTTCATCTGAAAGCTATTCATATCCTTTGACCACTCAGCAATTGGGGAATGGCTAGTATTCTTATAAGTTTGATTCAGTTCTCTATGTATTTGAGAAATGAGGCCTTTATCAGAGATACTTGCTATAAAGATTATTTCCCATCTTTCTGCTTTCCTTCTAATCCTTGTTGCATTGGTTTTGTTTGTACAAAAGCTTTTTGTTTTAACATAATTAAAATTACCTATTTTACATTTCATAATGCCTGTAACTCCCTTAACTTTTCCTTTAAGAATTTGGTTGCTATACTACTTGGTGCATATATATTCAGTATTCATTGTTTATGGTACTTTTTAGCAAGATGTGCTTTCCTTTCTTATCTCTTATAATTAGGTCTAGTTTTGCTTTTACTTTGTCTGAGATCAGGATGGCTACCTTTGCTATTTTTTTTACTTCAGCTGAAGCATAATAGATTCAGCTCCAGGGCCTTTTCTTTACTCTGTCTGTGTCTCTCAGCTTCAAGTGTGTTTCTTGTAAATAAAATATTATAGAATTCTGGTTTTTGATCCACTCTGCTATCCACTTTCATTTAATGGGAGAGTTCATTATATTCACATTCACAGTTATGATTACTGTGTATTTCCTTCCATCCTATTTTTCCTCCTGTTTGTCCTCTCTCTCCTTTCACCCCTTCCCTTCCCACCAAAGTTTTGCTTCTGGCTATCACCTCCCCGAATCTGCACTCCCTTTTTTCAGTCCCCCTGACCCATTTTGCTTTGCATCAGTTCATACAAGTATTTCCAGGTTTTTCTGAAACCTGCCTTTCATCATTTCTTATTGGACAATAGTATTCCATTACATTCATAATGGCTTGTTCAGCCATTCCACAATTTATGGGTGTACCCTCAATTTCCAACATTCCAATTCTTCCTTTTTACTCAATCTCTCCCCCTCCTACTTCCCTGCCAGGGAAGATAGACTTCTATAGTCAACTGATTGTGTGTATGATTCCCTCTTTGAGCCAATACTGATGAGAGTAATGTTCAAGCAATGCCCATCACCCACACTCCCATTTTTCCCTCCACTGTAATTGGTCTTTCATACCTCTTCATGTGAAATAATTTACCCCATTCTACCTCTCCCTTCCTTCTGCACACAGTGCACTCTTCTTTCTCATCCCTTAATTATTTTTATGTCATTCCCTCAAAATCACCTTATACCTGTACCCCATGTCTATGTATATTCCTTCTAGTTGTACTATTAGTGATTCAATTTTTAAGAATTGCAAGTATCATCTTCTCATGTAGGAATGTAAACAGTTTAGTTCTATTGAATCCTTTATGTTTTCTTTTCTTTTTTTTATCTTTTTATGCTCTTCTTGGGTCTTGATATTAGAGATCAAATTTTTGGTTTACTTCTGGTCTCCTTGTGAAAGCTGGAAGTCCTTCTATTTCATTGAATGACCAAAAAATGGTAGATTCTTTCAATGCCTGTTTTGCCCTCTAGTTCCAGGATATCAGGGTAATTTTCCTTGATAATTTCCTGAAAGATGCTGTCCAGGTCCTCCTTTTGATTATGGCTTTCAGGCAGTCCAATGGTTCTGATACTGTCTCTCCTGGATCTATTTTCTGGATCAGTTATTTTTCCTGTAAGGTATTTTACATTTTCTTCTATTTTATCATTCTTTTGAATTTGTTTTATTGATTCTTGATGTCTCATAGAGTCATTAGCTTTCATTTGCCCAATTCTAACTTTTACAGAATTGTGTTCCTCAGTTAGCTGTTGAACTTTCTCTTCCATTTGGTCACTTGTACTCTTTAAGGAGTTCTTTTCTTCAGTGGATTTTTGTATCTCCTTTTGCATGTGGCCAATTCTATTTTTAAGCAGTTGTTTTCTTTTTCCAAGCTGTTGACTCTTTTTTCATAATTCTCTTGCATCACTTTCATTTATTTTCTCAATTTTTCTTCTACCTCTCTTACAGGATTTTTAAGCCTTTTGTTGGCCAGCGAATTCTTACCTTGGTGTCTGAGTCACTAGATTTATCAAGTACCAGGTTATGAGGTCCCTTTGCTTCTGTATGTTGTATACCTAATATGTTTCACTGATTGACATCTCTGTTTCTTAGTTAGTATCAAATTGCTTCTACTTGGTTCTGTTATTTTAAAAATTAGAATTATTAGAAATGGTCTATTTCTTTAAAGGTTCATTTTTAAACCTGGAATATCATACTCAGTTCTGGTAGGTAAATTTTTTTTTGCCTTTTGGAATACTATATTCCAAGCTCTCTGCTTATTTATAGTGTTGACTGCTTAATTTTGTATGATGCCAACTAGATTTTTGGTGTTTGAATTCTTTCTTTTTGGCTATAGGAACTATTCTTCTTCTTCTTTTTAATCTGTAGGCTCATGATTGCTATCACTAATGAAAATACTGCCTATGCCACTAAAGTCTTCAATTTCTGGCCCAAGACTATGTTATCTTTAGCAATGTTTTCTAGATTCCTTTAGAAAGTGTCAGCTGTGCCTATATGAATTAGCAAAAGCAGGTTGCAATCATCGGTTCTGACAAGTTTTGTAGTCATCTGTCAAACCCTAGATACATGACCTAGGAAGATAAATGCCTCTGTTGTTATTGCCAAGTTGACAATTACCTGTGTCATTACTCTCCAGAAGAGAGTTGCCAATTACCACTCTTTATTTCTTCTTCCCGGACCTTAATTAGATGATTTATCCCATGACTTTACCTGTGGATTCACATCATCACTGGAGGAAAAGACCTTTTTACTTTTCAGAAGGCTGAGCTCCCAATTCTTTAAGAAGAGCCTCTGATTTCTGATCCAGTTTTCTTATCACTCTACCATAGAATGTTCATCCTTATAATGTGAAATATTTGCTTAGAATGCTATGTGACATGTTAGCTAGGCTAGAGTGTAGCTAAGAGCATAGAAAAATTGAAATGATCTCCTGGCCCAAATAAGTAAAAATACTGCTCTTTATCTCATTGCTCACTAGACAGTTCATAGGATCATAGATTGAGAACTTGAAGAAACCTTAAAGGCTATGGAGTGCATTTTATGGATGAGGACTCTGAATCTCAGAGAAGTTAAGTGACTTACCTAGGGTCACAGGCTAGTAAATGACTGAGGCGAGATCTGAACTCACATCTTCCTGATTTCAAGTCCAGGGTTTTATCCACTGTGCCCCTTAGCTGCCTCAAGCTACCATCTTGGCCATTTAATAGATAGCTACAATCTCAACTAACCACAATTCTTTCCCTATGCCTCTTTATAGTGTGGAAATAACTTGGTTCTTAAAGGCTATGCCAATGTCCAGGGCTTTTTAAACTTTTTCCACTTGTGACCCCTTCAGTGCTTCTTAAGGTGTGGGTAGCAATCCCATATGGGGTCATGACCTGCAGTTAAAGAAGAACATGGCAGTTGCTTCCAAAGTTTTGGATTTGTGCCTGATGTGTGTTTTCTGTCAAAGAAATAGCCTGGCTAAATACGGAGAGGTTCATCGTTAGAAGGGGATGCTTTTTGGAGAAAAGTGTGGTGGGGCACAATCAGTCAGTCAACAAGGACATATTAACTGCTTACCATGTGCCAGACACTGTGCTAAACTCAGTGACTCAAGAAATTATTGTCTCAGGCATGGAAGGGTTAAGATATGTCAATGTAAAGAAACCCCATATTTTTTGAAATTAGCTAATCGCAAAGTACTTGAGAAATCATGAGTCTATTCATTTTGTGCATATTTTTAAAACCTAGAGTCTATGAACTTTAAAAAATATTTGAGTACTCTATTTCAATATCATTTCAATATAATTTTGCAGCCCTTTCTATTTATTTTATGTGTTTAAAAACATTATCATAAGAAAGGGTCTGTGATTGCCAAGGGATCCATGACACAAAATATGTGTTAATTACCCTTGGCCTAGAGAAATTTACATGGAAGATATAAAGACAAAGATTCAAGAAATGATTTGATAATACAAGGTAAATCTATCAATGGTAAGTTAACAAACACTCATTAAGTATTTACTGTGTGCAAGACATTGGGAATAAAATATAAAAATGAGATAGCTCTTGTCCTTAAAAAGCTTACATTCTGTGAGGAGCCTATAGCAGTTTGGGGGTAGGGGAAGGAATGAGCATTTATTAAACACTTACTATGTGTCAGGCACTGCGCTAAGTGCTTTACAAATATAGTTTCACTTGGTCCTCAAAATAACCCTGTGTTTACAGATAACTAAATACAAGACATATTCAAAATAAGTACTTAGTGATTTGGGGGAATCAGGAAAGGCTTCTTGAATAAAGTAAAAATTAAGGTGAACCTTAAAAGAATTGGGAGTTCCAAAAGGAGGGAGGGAGAGAGAATATTACTGATCAAAGGGGGACAGACTGTGAAAATGTATGGAGACAAGAGTTGTATCCTTGGGTGCAAGGGACTATCAAATGGGCAAACTTGGCTAGAGCATAGACTGGCAGCTAGGGGACACAGTAGATAGAGAGCTGGGCCTGAGTCAGGAAGTCTTGAGTTCAAATGTGACCTCAGACACTAACCTTGTTTGCCTCAGTTTCCTCATCTGTAAAATGAACTGGAGAACAGTGTCTTTGCCAAGAAAACCCCAAATGGGGTTGTGAAGAGTTGGACATGACTGAAAATGACTGAGCAGCAACAACACAGACTGTGTGAGGGGAGGTAATGTGTAATAAGCCTGGAGAAGCAGGCTAGAGTCAATATAAAATTGTGCAAAACATCTATAAGCACTATGGGAAACATGGAGAATAATTGGTGTAGGTTGGTGGGTGATTTTTTATCTTTTATTAATTAAAAATTGAGGCCCTGTGACATTAAATTACTTCCCCAGGACCGTAAAGGGAGCCAATGATGGTGCCAGACTCAGATCAGAGCAGGGGTCTCCTAAGTCAGTGTATTTATGGCCCTGGTTTTCTGGGTTTATAGTAGAATTGTTTTGCCCTGATGTGGAGCCTGGACAGGTTTGCTGTCCAATTATCTTATAAAATGACTTGTGGATTCCTCTACACATGGGATAGAGTAAAAAACAAAACAAAAATTGGCAGCAGATAACATCTTTGGGGGTACATAGGAGTTAAAACTGAACACCTCTCTGGTATTGTTTACCTGTGGTAGGTTGCCTCAGTATTTCTTTTTTTCCCTTTTCTATATTTTTAAATTTATTTTTTATTTTTAGTTTACAACACTCAGTTACACAAGTTTTGCGGTTCCAAATTTTCCCTCCTCCCACTCCTCACCTCAACCCCCCAAGATGGCATGTAATCCAATGTAGGTTCTACATATACCTTGACCTTGAACTTATTTATATAATAGTCCAGTTGTAATGAAGAATTATAACCAATGGAATGAATCATGAAAAAGGAGAAGCAAAACCAAAAAAAAGGAAAAAAAGAGAGCAAAATGTTTGCCTCAATCTGCATTCAGACTCCATAATTCTTTCTCTGGATGTACATAGTTTTTCCATCATGAGTCTTTTGGAGCTATCTATGAACCTTGCATTGATGAAAGGAGTCAAATCTATCAAAGTTAGTTCTTACAGATACCGTGTATCTGTAATCATGTATAATGTTCTCCTGGTTCTGCTCCCCTCACTCAACATCAGTTCATATAAGTCATTCCAGGTTATAATGAAGTTCTTCTGCACCTCATTTCTTATAGCACAATAGTATTCCATTACATTCATATACCATAATTTGTTTAGCCATTCCCCAATTGATGGGCATCCCCTTGATTTCAAATTCTTTGCCACCACAAAAAGAGCTGCTATAAATATTTTTGTACATACCGATTCCTTTCCCACTTGCATGATCTCTTTGGGATATAGCCCTAGAAGTGGTGTGGCTAGGTCAAAGGGTGTGCACATTTTTATAGTCCTTTGGGCACAGTTCCAAATTGCTCTCCAGAATGGCTGGATCAGTTCCCACATCCTCTCCAGCATTTATCATTTTCCTGTTTTGTCATGTTAGCCAATCTGACAACAGATATGTGGTACCTAAGAGTTGTTTTGATTTGCATTTCTCTGATTAATAGTGATTTAGAGCACTTTTTCATATGCCTACAGTTATCTTTAATTTCTTCCTCTGAAAATTGCTTGTTCATATCCTTTGACCATTTCTCAATTGGGGAATGACTTGTATTCCTACAAATTTGGCTCAGTTCCCTGTACATTTTAGAGATGAGGCCTTTATCAGAGACACTAGTTGTAAAGATTAAAGATTTTCTCCCAATTTTCTGCTTCCCTCCTCATCTTTGTTGCATTGCTTTGTTTATACACAACCTTTTCAATTTAACATAATCAAAATTATCCATTTTGCATTTTGTAATGCTCTTTATCTCTTGTTGGGTCATGAATTCTTCCCTTTCCTGTAAATCTGACAGGTAAACTATTCCTTGCTCTCCCAAATGGCTTATAGTATCAGGCTTTATTCCTAAATCATGAACCCATTTTGACTTTATTTTGGTATATGGTGTAAGATATTGGCCTCTGCCCAGTTTCTGCCATACCATTTTCCAATTTTCCCAACAATGTTTGTGAAATAGTGAGTTCTCAGCTTAGAAGCTGGATTCTTTGGGTTTATCAAAGAGTAGATTGCTATAGTTGTTGACTACTGCAACTTGTGTACCTAACCTGTTTCACTGATGCACCACTCTGTTTCTTAGCCCGTATCAATTAGTTTTGATGCCTGCTGCTTTATAGTACAGTTTAATATCTGGTATGGCTAGGCTACCTTCCCTAGCATTTCTTTTCATAATTTCCTTGATGTTCTGGACCTTTTGTTCTTCCAAATGAATTTTGTTATTATTTTATCCAGCTCTGTAAAATAATTTTTTGGTAGTTCAATTGGCATGTCACTGAATAAATAAATTAACTTAGGTAAAATTGTCATTTTTATTATATTAGCTCTGCCTAACCATGAGCAACTGATGTTTTTCCATTTGTTTAGATCTGACTTTATTTGTGTGAAGTGTTTTGTAATTGTATTCATATAGGCCTTGGGTTTGTCTTGGTAAGTAGACTCCCAAATATTTTATAGTGTCTACAGTAACTTTAAATGGAATTTCTCCTATTTCTTGCTGTTGGGATTTGCTAGTAATATATAGGAATGCCAAGGATTTATGTGGGTTTATTTTATACCCTGCAACTTTGCTAAATTTTTTTATTATTTCAAGTAGTTTTTTACTTGATTCTCTAGGATTCATATCATCTGGAAAGAGTGATAAGTTTCTTCTTTGCCTATTCTAATTCCTTCAATTTCTTTTTCTTCTCTCATTGCTGAAGCTAACATTTCTAGTACCAAAATGAACAATAGAGGTGATAATGGACATCTTTCTTTCACCCCTGATCTTATTGAAAATGCATCTAGCTTATTCCCATTAAATATAATGCTTGTTGATGGTTTTAGGTAGATGCTGCTTATAATTTTAAGGAAGACTCCATTTATTCCTATGCTTTCTAGTGTTTTTAATGGGAATGGGTGTTATATTTTATCAAAAGCTTTTTTTTGCATCTATTGAGATAATCATATAGTTTTTGCCAGTTTTGTTGTTGATATGATCAATTATGCTGATAATTTTCCTAATGCTGAACCAGCCTTGCATTCCTGGAATAAATCCTACCTGGTCATAGTATATTATTCTCATGATAAGTTCCTGCAATCTTTTTGCTAATATTTTATTTAAAAGATTTGCATCAATATTCATTAGGGAAATTGGTCTATAATGTTCTTTCTCTGATTTGACTCTTCCTGGTTTAGGTATTAGTACCATATTTATGTCATAAAAAGAATTTGGTAGGATTCCTTCTTCACCTTTTCCGAAGTAGTCTATAAAGTGTGGGAATTAATTGTTCTTTAAGTGTTTGATAGAATTCACATGTCAAACCATCTGGCCCTGGAGATTTTTTCCTAGGGAGTTCATTGATGGCTTGCTCAATTTTTGCCTCAGTATTTCTATCAGGCCTTCTGAAGGAAATTCTGCCCTTTCACACTCACACATATTTTTATATAGATACATACACATATATGTTATATATCCATACCTATTTGTATACATACATGCATAAACATACAGATACACACATGGGATATGTGTATATATATGTACATATATATGCACATATATGTGTATATAAATAGACTGTCCATGACTGAGACCAATGAGAAACCCCTGAAGACTCTAACCTAGTCTATTCTTACTCTTGGTAAGAATAACCTGGGGTTTCTCACTGGCCTCAGTCATGGAAAATGCTGCAGGACCTCAGAGAAGCTTTTTGATCAAATCCTGCAGAGCTGTAAAGAGTCAAGCAATAGTTAATCAGTTTTATGACAATGAAGAAAAGTCAATGTGGAGAGTGTCTTGATCATTACTGGAGTCAGTGAAAATGACTGTCCTATATCAACCTCTCAAAGGCAGCCCACACTCCACCTGGGATGAATGCTGGGTGGCTAGAAATCTTTGAGGAAGAAAGGAGAAAAACTACCACCAAGCAGCTTGAAAAATGGCTTTGCGTTTAATAACATGTGGCTACTATCAACATGATAATGATTCATATTCAAATAGTACTTGAAGATTAGCAAAGTGCTCTCACGTTGATTCTTTGAGATAGATTATATAATCTATTATTATTTATATCTGTGTCTATCTATCCCTCCCTCCATCCATCCATCCATCTATCCATCCATCCATCCATCGATCCATCTGCCTGTCCTTCTGTCTATCCGTCCATCCATCCATCCATCCATCTGTCTATCTATCGATCTATCTATCTATCTGTCTATCTATCTATCCATCCATCCACCCATCCATCTAATCCACTTAAAGAAGATGGTCAGACCTGTAATTTTGTCAGTATAAGGAACTTCCAATGTGGAAGATTCCTGTACTTAAGCACTTCAACCTCTGCTCTGCAATTTATAGTCTTAGCAGTTTGCTTGGAGCACTGGGAGATTAAGTGATTTGCCCAGGCTCACACAGTCACTATTAGCTGTGAGATTATGATGTTAAAAGTGTTGTTAGCTGTAAGACTGGGACCTAGATCTTTCTGACTTCAAAGCCAGTTCTGCCTCTCATCCACATTCTACATGTGATAAAACAGACCTAGAGAGGTTAACTCCTATGCCCCTGGGTTCAGAGCTAGGAGTCAAACCCAGGGCTCCAGTACCGATTTTCTAGTACATCATGTGTCTTAATTAGCATGCTGAATAAAGCAGCTAAAAGCCACATCCCTCCCTTATGGAAGACATTATGGCCTTGAATACTAGCAATGTTTTAAGCTGAGGCTATCTGCTGAAGCTCAAGACCAAACATGCTTTTTCTCCCTCTTCTATTTATCCTACACAATTTGTCATTTAAGTAGTCCTAAAATATCACATTGATGGAATCCTAATAAAGCTTCCCCCAGCACCAATATTCTAACTTCCTTCTAGGCCCCACTGAACAGCAGGCCCACTGCCCCTACCTAGCCACTCCACCCCCCCACTCAATATCCTAACTTCTTCCTATACGCCTCACTGCTCACTAGAACAACAGGTATGTCCACGAACTCCTGTTTCTCACAGAACAGCAGGCATGTCCATGTGAAGGGATCCCAGCTATTGCCTCTAGCTAGCCACTGCCCCCAGACCCATTCCTCATATTTCCCTAGAAACAGAAGGTGTGTCCTTGTACTCAAACACAATCACATCCATCTAGTCTCAGACAGGACCTCGATAGTCAGCCAATCACAAAGCAGCACCACCAGAATGCCCAAGCAGGATGTAGATCCCAAAACAATAGAAGGGACTTTCCCTAAGTAGGCACCTGTGCAGTAATAGTGAAGAACTGACCTAGAGTAAACTTATGATGTAGAGACTTATTATAATATGATTATCATACATACATAACCCCCTAAATGGGTTTTTCTGTATGCTTTGTGGGTAATCGCATGTGCAGTTCCACTGTGGCTGGGACTGCTCCCCTAATCCTAATCCCTTAACAAACCCCTTCTGCCTTTTTAATATGCATCATATCTGTTATGTAATTATATCTTTACACTATAAAAGTCCATCTTGCTTTCTCCTAAGTTGCTGGCTCCTCTTGGCCCGCTTCATGAGAGGCGTCAATCTCAATAAATGCCTATGCTTGGATTAGAGCTGGTCTGACTCTGAATTCTTTGAGATGGTTCCACCACAGCACATCATGAAACCGCAACAGTTTTTGGTGTCCTTGGGTGGGCAGAGACTAAACTGCACCATCATTGGAGGCAGCTAGGTGACTTATTAGTTAGAGTTCTGGGCCTGGAGTCAGGAAGTCCTGAGTTCAAATGTGATGTTAGACACGTACTAGCTGTGTGAACCTGGGCAAGTTGCTTAACTTCTGTTTGTCTTAATCCACTTGAGAAATAGTAGGCACACAATGTTTGCTTATTTGAGTTTGAAAATCTGTCAGAAGGTCAGAAAAGTCAGAAAAGGACAACACTCATGAAAACAGCTTCAAATTCCATGAATATTCACAAAAAAGCTGGTGGGAAGGAATTACTCAACTGACAAGAAAAGCTATTTGAGAATGGGAAAGAGCAATTTTGAACAGTTCATGGTGAAGAAGATGGCAATATAGAGGATCACAAGGACTCTTGATCTAGAGATGAGAAGGCCATCTAGTCTAACTAACCCTTGTATTTTACATGACAATCTGAACTACTTACGTTTGCCAATTTCTCTCAAATGTATTTTTAAAACACAGGCAGTATGTATGCTAATGATGGTTTAAAGTCAACATCAACGAGTCTGCCTACTTCTGTTCATTCCTAATAAATCTCCAGTAACCCTACCATTCAGGTGTCTGGAGCACAAACAGCAAAAAGTGACCCCTTGCACAGTTGGATGAATGGAAACCATTATTCTTCATGAGAAGTATAGTTAGCTGACAAATCTTGTCTGACTCTCCTAGGGATGGGGAAGGGTGAGAGGTCATGTGTTAACCAGTTGGTGCTGCAAAAATATTTGATAAGGGAAAATGAACATTCTTTTTCTCTTCATTAAATGAGTTGGAGACTACTGAAGAAATATGAAGTTTTTCTATTTTCCTGGGCTACAGGCCAGATTTGGGGAAGACTGCTTGAATATGAATGATTAACTTGCACCCAGAAACTCTGAAGTGGTGTATATTATCTTACCCCAAAGCTTAGGTCACATCTTGGTAACTTTTCTTGCACAAAGCTAAATGCTTTCCAGAATGGTTGGAGAAATGCATAGTTTTATCAGTGGTCAATTAATGTGTCTTTCTATAGCTGCTCCAACACTGTGGTTTTCCATCTTTGACAATTTTATGGTTATGTGATAATACTTCAGAGTTGCTTTAATTGTTATTTTTCTTCCTATTAGTGATTCTGAATACTTTTAAATGTGGTTGCTTATAGTTTGCCTTTATTTTTTTAAACTGGTCTCCCAGGGAGTGTTTCCCCCTAAAGATCATGGTTCTTTTCCCCCCAACTTTTCCTTAAATAAGAACCCTTAAACATTTTTGAGCCAACCCTTTCTTTGCCACATTTGCCAGGTGGTTGCAAAAAAGTATCCTGTGACAGTACATTTAAACCCAAGGTATAGTCATGTCTCCTCCTTCATCCTTCTCTTAGGCTGATTTTCCCCTTCCTTCCCTATAATTTTAGCTATTTGTTAGATGTCATTCTGTATGACCTCTTTGGCTTGTTTTAATTTATTTTAATGGCCTCATGCCCTAGCCCATTGATCTTGTTGAGACCTCCTTTGGTATTTCTTTATGTACAACTTTCTTGACTTTTATTTCTATGTCCTTCTCTTTATAACTGTGGAAAGAACATTGGCTTTGGTTTCAGAGGCCTGGATTTGAATCCTGCCATGAGTACTTACTCCCTGAGTAATCTCAAGGTAGTCACATAGTTTCCTTGGGCCTCAGTTTTGTCACTTAAAATACAAGGGTTGGACTAAATGGCCTCTGAGGTCCTACTTATCTCTAGATCAAGAGTCCTTGTGATCCTCTATATTGCCATCATCTTCACCATGAACTGTTCAGAATTGCTCTTTCCCATTCTCAAATAGCTTTTCTTGTCAGTTGAGTAATTCCTCCCCACCAGCTTTTTTTTTTACAAGTATTCATGGAATTTGAAGCTGTTTTCACGAATGTTTTCCTTTTCTTCCTTCCTACTATTGAAGTCCCATGAAACTGTAAGCTAGAAAAAAATTAAGCTAGAATCAAAATAATTATTTAGATCTAGAAAGTAGACATGATGATGATGATGATGATGATGATGATGATGATGATGATGATGATGATGGTAGTTATTGCTTTGGCCTCGTCTGGCCACTTTCCCTTCTCCATGAGTTGCCTTCTGACACTTTGTCCCGCTATCCTATAGACCAATAAAGAAGGTCAATATCAGCAGAAGTAGGCACTCTTTTGGTGGAAGCCATTCAGAAAAGCTAATTGGTACTAGACAATTAACTACCCCTAATCTATTTCATAATGTTGACTTATAAATTCCACATACTCACTGTTTTCTTTCTTACTATCTTTACTTTTGTTTCTTCATTATTCATGATCTCCCTGGGCCAGACCTCATGCTTTTCACTTTCCTGCCCACTCTATCCCCACTCTTTCCACATCCAAAATGTGTGCCTCATTATGCATATCTAGTCCATCACTTCTCTGTCAGGAGATGGGCAGCATTCTAAATCATTGTTCCTTTGGAATCATGGTTGATCTCTGTATCGATCAGAGGTGTCTTTCAAAATTATTCATTTTTACAATGTTGTTATAATACAAATTGTTCTCCTGGTTCTACCTATTTCATTCTACATTAGCCCAATGTCCACTCCCCCAATCTCTTTCTCATTTGTATAGAATTCTACTTATACCCTTTGATTATTGGAGATAAAGCCTCCTCTTATCCCTTCACCAAAGGGTCCATTTCTGCCTTTTTCTTCCCTAGAGTATCTTCCCCCCATCTCCCATACATGGGGCTTGAGTTAAAATTCTATGTGTTTTATTTTATACCTTCAAAACCAATACACTGAGAAGAGTCCCATAGACTTTACCTGTCTGCCAATTGGAGTCCACAACACAGAAAAAATATTAAAAACCCCGGACATAAGGGCATTTTGGAAGACTCCTGTTTTAAAATCTGACCTCCTGTGATAACAGTGATAATTGGATCATGAGATCATATATCAATCTGGAGCTATAGGAGACTTTGAAGGTCACATAGTACAACTCCCTCACTTTACTGATAAGGAAACTGAGGCCCAGAGAATTGTGGCTTGCCCGAGGTGAGGCAGACAATACATAGCAGAACTTTAATCTGAACTCAAGTCCTGAGATTCCTTGTTGGGTGCTCTTTCCATTGTATTCTAATATCTCCCAGTAAGAATATCACACTGTTATCTAGCTCTTTTAGGTTTCTCTAGTGCTTTTGTTATAACTTTGCAAGGTAGGTGGTTCTTGGGCAATTATCCCCATTTTATAAACAAGGGGAGAAAGGAAGAAACATTTTTTAGCATCCACTCTGTGCCAGACACCCTTAATAAACATAAAAATAAAAATAAAATAAAATGAAAAAATAAAATAAAATAAATAAAATTAAAAAATTAAATAAAAATAATAATATATAATAAAAACAATAGTTATAAAAATAATAAAAAATTAATAACCATTATCTCATTTGATCCTCATAACAACCCTAGGAGTTAGGTGCTATCATTATCCCCATTTAACAGTTGGGGAAACTGAGGCCAACAGGGTAAAGTGATTTGTTCAGGGTTGCACAACTAGTAAGCATCTGAAGAATGAGTTGAACTCAGGTCTTCCCAACTTTAGGGCCATCACTTTAGCCGCTGTATTATTCAGATGCCAATGAAGGGGGAGGCTGGTTAAATTGCTTACTTGGGGTTGTACTTTTAAAAGAACTGCCTCAAACTCTTCATTTCACTTGACCTAATTGACTGTAATTGGACATACTCTGCATTTGTTCTGCTAGCAGAACATAAGCTTTCTGGGTCCTGGGACTGTTTAATTTTTGTCTCTGTGTCATCAGAGCCTACCATAGTACCTGGCACATAGTAAGCACTTAATAAACGCTTGTAGAGTTAAACCAAACATCTCTAAAAGTCTTTATGTCATGGTGGATATTCCCTTACAAAGTAGGTACGTCCAGCATTAGTGCCTTGTCAATCTTGGGTATTCTCATTTTGCTAACAAGCAAATAAAAGCACAGATACGTAAAGAGTTCTGCTGGAAGCAACCTAAGTCAGAATTACAGCAAGAATTAGTTGAGACCTTTTTAGAGTTTCCCTCACTGCGTTCGTTGTACCGAGAGGGCAACTGCTCTACCAATACAACTCTTGCTGACAACAGCTAACACTATTTTTTGCTCTTGCTCTGACAGGAACAATGTGGAAGAAAAGGACACTGGGAAGAAAAAGTCATTTTTGCATTTGAGCCATATAACATTGTTATTGGCATTCACTATCATTATTTTTGGCTCTTTTTGGAGGCACTTTATGCATGCGCTGTTAGGAATTCTATGCTTTCCCATATACTCTGAAGCCGAATTTTCTTTTATATGGTGTCTCCTCCAATGAGAATGTGAGCTCCTTGACAGCAGGTCTTGTCTTCTTTTTTCTACCTTTATCCACACTGCTTGGCATATACTAAGCATTTAATACATACTTTAAAATTCATTTTACCAGGGAATGTAACTTGTACACATATTAATAATAACAACTCATATTTGTATAGAATTTTTAAAGTTTTGGTATATACAAAATCAATCGACAAACATTTATTAAGTGTTTGCTATGTGTTAGGCACTGTGCTAAGCCTTGGAGACATGAAAAGAGGCAAATACAGTACTTCCCTCAAGGAGCTTACAATCTAATGGGGGAGACAACATGCAAACAAATATATACAAAACACGCAATATATTTGGATAAATAGATCATTAACAGAGTGAAGTCACTGGAATTAAGGGGGGCTAGAGAAAGTTTCCTGTAGAAAGTGGGATTTTAGTTGGTACTTACAAAAAGCCAGGGAGGTCAGAAGTCATATTAGAGGAGGGAGCATGGTCTAGGCATAGGTGAGAAAATGGATACAAAAGAAATATACAGATAGATAATAAATGCAGGGCAATTGTTTTAGGGGCAGGGAGGACTACCGGCAGCTGGGAGGGGGAGGAATCTGGAAAGGGTCCATATAAGAGACTGCAACTATACCACATCTTAATAAATGGTCCATGTGAGTTTCTATGAAGTACGAACTACAAGTTCCCTGATCTCATTTTTTACAAGGGGAGAAAGGCTCAGAGAGGTTAAAATTGCCCCATAGTCATACAGATAATAAGTGTCAGAGATAGGATGTAAATCCAACTCTTTCCTGCTATAGAGCCTCCCCAAATTAAATAATATTACTTGATGGAAGTGTAGTGAGTATCAAATAGTTGAAGATTGTTTGGTCCATACCTTCTAGGTCTGAGTACAGGCTGCACTCCAGACCCCCCAAATCTGACTTGTACAAAACCTCAGTGTGGCCTTATAATTGAAGTAATGGATTCAGGGGAGTTGAACTATTGTGGGAGAGAGCATGACAAAAGAATTGATAAAGACAAGAAAATAGTGACGAAAAAAATAAAACATTTTATTTAAATTTAAGTTATTTTTACAGTGAACATATCCATAATATATAAATCTATGTAATTACTTTATATGCTAATATCGCATGTACTTATACAGGTTTTTCCTTTTAAAAAGATTCAATTTGGAGGGCAGGGCCTATAATTTATGCCACTTATATTGGGCTAATTTGGCATTAGGTAATGCTGATGACTAATGGATCAATACCATTGTCTACTATTGCTGATGGGTTGTTATATGTGAACTAGATGACATTGCTAATAAAAAAATATTCTGAGTCTCTACTGAATGAATTTGATTTTTCTGCATGTATCAGAGTCATAGGGCTCCTGCTAGATACAAGGTACTGATAGGCACTGAGGTTATAATTGTAGAGATGCAGACTGCTCTGGAGAAGCTTATTATCTTTTAAAAAATAGAATTTTATTGATTTCTTTAATTTTTACATTGCTTTGATTTCTCCCTTCTCTTTTCCCAGTAAGTAATGTCTTATAACAAAAAAAAATAAAAGAATAAAGAAAACATGGAAGAAGAAAAAAATTCAGCAAAAATCACTCAATATGTTAAAAAAATCTGATGTTATTTGCAACATTCCACACCCATGGCTACATGCCCCCCCACCCCCCCCAACACACATACCCACACCTCTGCAAAGGAGTGGGAGAAGGTATACAATCATGTTTCTTCTTTGGGGCCAAGCTTGATTTTATAAGTTTTGTATCTGTTTTGTAGCTGTTGTTTTTTTTCATTTATATTGTTGCTGTCATTGTGTATTCCACTTTCTTTTCTATCAGTTCATATAAATCTTCTGATGCTTCTCTCAGTATTCTTCATATTTATTGTTTCTTTTTATACAGTAATATTCCATTACATTCATGTAGCACAATTTGTTTAACTCTTCCCCAGTTAGTGATCATCTACTTTGTTTTCAGTTATTTGTCACCACAAGAAGTGCTGCTATAAATACTTCAGTTAACGTGGAGTCTTTCTTTATTTTGTCAGTGACTTCCTCAAGTTATATGCCTAACAAGATAATCTCTGAGTCACAGGGCATGGACATTTTAGCCAATTTATTTATCTCATTCTAAATTTCTTTCTAGAATGGTTGTAGTAATCTATATCTCTGCCAACACTGCATTCCAGTGCTTGTCTTTCCCAAAAACGTTGTTGTTTTTCAGTTGTTTTAGTCATATGGGACTCTTCATGACCCCATTTGGCACTTTCTTGGCAAAGATACTGGAATGATTTGCCATTTCCTTCTCCAGTTCATTTTACAGATGAGGAAACTGAGGCAAATAGGGTTAAGTGACTTGCCCAGGGTCACACAGCTAGTAAGACTGGATTTGAACTCAGGTTCTCCCCACTCTAGGGTTGGCATTCTATCCACTGTGCCACCTAGCTGCCCCAAATAGTAATAGCTAACATTTCTATCGTGCTTTAATATTTGCATTATGCTTTATATATGTTATCTCACTTGATCTTCCCGACAATCCTGGAAGGTAGATGCTATTATTATCCCTGTTTTACAGATGATGAAATGAGGCAAAAGCAGTTAAGTGAATTTGCCCAGCTAGTGAGCATCTGAGACAGGATCTGAATTTAGCTTTTCCTGATTCCGAGTCCAGAGCTTTTGCCCACCGTACCACCTGTGTTGCCTATCCTTTGTGATTTGCTATTCCCATCTTTAGTCATCTTTGCCAATTTTCTGGGTATGAGGTGAAACCTAGAGTTGTTTTAATTTGCATTTCTCAATTACTTTCCAGGCAGCTAGGGTGCAACAGTGGGTAGCGAGCTTGAAGTCAGAAAGGTCTGAATTCAAATATGGCCCCAGACACGTAATAGTTGTGTGATCTTAGGCAGGTCACTTAACCTCTGACTGCCCCAGAGTCCTCCGATGTAAAATGAAGACAATAATAACACCTACTGCTTAAGGTTGTTGTGAGTCTCCAATGAGATATTTGTAAAAATGCTTTGCAAACCTTAAATTACTACATAAGGGCTACTATTATTATTAATGAATTAAAACATTCTTTCATATGGTATCAAAGTCTGTAGTTCTACTTACTTCTGAAGAATGTTCATATTCTTTGGCCACTCGTCTTTTGGAGAATGACTTTGTCTCATAATTCTGTTAGTCGTCTATACACAAGTCATATCATTATGTAGGCATTTGATAAGAAGTATAAATCTAATAGGGAAGAAAAGTTATTTCTTTTTTGAATGCCACATGAAAATTTGAGCAGCAGTGGGCTGGTAAGTCAAATATTTGGCAGTATTTATGGCAACAGGTTTCTAAGAGCATGTCTGTCCACTAATCTCCTCTATCTCCCTATTCCTGCTCCTGCCTCGCCCCTCCCCCCATCTGAGTTCCTTGCCCCGCCATTTTCTCACTGGTCCCAATGTTATCCTTCTTTTCCTACCTAGATCCTAGAATCATAGATTGAGGGCCAGAAGTGTCCTTAGATGCTATTTAGTCTAATCCCTTCATTTTTACAAATAAGGCAACTGAGATCAGATAGTTTAAGAGACTTGATTGTGGGTCAAACAGGTGGAAAGTATTCAAATGTGGAGTTAAAGCCAGCCAGGTCTTTTAGCTTCTGATCCAACATTCTTTTCTCTACATCACACTGTCTGCTATGACAGGAACCATGTTGCGGACTTCTTTTGTTCCATACAGTGCTTAGTATGTAGTAGGAGTCCAAGGAAAAGAGTTTATAAGCTGACTGATTGGAATCTCCTTGCAACAAAAAACCTCACATATCTTGCTCATTAAAACCTTGAGTCGATGCTTACAAGGAGAAAGCTCATGAGACAGTTGGTTTTTAATGAGCTCCTTGTGGACAGGGATTATCTTTTGCCTCTTTTTGTACTCCTAGTGCTTAGCACAGTGCCTGGCACATAGTAGGCACTTAGTAAGTGTTTATTGATTAATCTAGGAGACTCAGTAATGCTTTTTAGGGCTTGGATAAGACAGCAAGTCAATTCATAATCTGGTATTATAGAGGGAATGAGCCTGGAGAGGGCAGATTCAGCTTAGTCCCTGAGAGGAAGTTACTTTGGGGGTGGGAGGAAAAAAAAAGAAGTAAGACCCCTTGTCTCCTCCTTTTCTGTTTCTCTTGATCAGAGGGGAGGCAGCAGAAAGCTGTATCATACCTAAGGTCATGAAGACCTCACAAATAGGAGAAAAGGACTTCTAGCAGCCAGCAACCATGAATTACCTCTGCCATATACCATATTTCCCCATGTATATGACACACCTTAATTTTGGGGCCCAAAATTTGAGAAAAAATGTATTACATAAAGTTAGTGAACTCAAGCTTTATTCGTCTGCTCATAGCCTTCAGGCATCTTTTGGGCAAGTCTGGTGCTTGTATGCATACTTAGTCCATTCCACTTCATGAACCTGAAGCACCAATTGTGTCCTCCTTTGAAATCAGTAACTTCTTTTTCATCAGCAATTCTTCTTGCCTCATGCTGAACCATCTTTGTGGACACAGGAATTCCAATTGCCCTTTGCCCTTCCATCCATATCTTCAGTTCCCTTTCTAAATCAGGCCATTATGCTGACTTACCTTTCATGGCCCTTCAGCCCTGGTGGTTTCAGTAGGGTTTCTTCTTCCCGTAGCCAGTATCGGATTGTTTTCTCGGTTGGAGGAGGACCAAACTTACATTCAGCAGCACGAATTCCATTCACTTTTGTAAACTGGATCACTTTTAACTTGAATTCAGCACTGTACTAAAATCTTTTCTGAGCCATTTCTGGGCAGAACGTGGCAAAACATAACCTAATATACCAGTAACAAATGCGAAACAATGAGTGCAAAGACAAGAAGCGCGAAAAAGCGGGAAATGCAAATAAAAAAAATCTACAACAACGAGTGCAAAAACAAGTGGGAAAAGGCAGGAAATGCAAGTAAAAAAAATCTATAACCACTGTATAAGACGCACCCAGTTTTTAGACCCCAAATTTTTCGAAAAAGGGTGCATCTTATACATGGGGAAATATGGTATACTCAAAGTTTGAACCCACTTTCCCCAGGCTCTGTATGTACTTGATGGAAAGTGTACTTCAGGGGTGTGTGTGTGTGTGTGTGTGTGTGTGTGTGTGTGTGTTTTCTACCTGGTATTAGTACTATGCCATACTAGTAAAACAATTTATTGCAGTCAATTTTCTGGGACACCAATCAGCATCAAGTGATAATCAATGGGAGGGAGCATTGGTGGGATCTTGTAAGCAAATACTGGAAAACTACCCTTGATCCCTCAGGCTTACCTCTAGAACCCTAAAAAGAGAAGTAACCTTTCATCCTCAGAGCACCTAGTGTGGAGAGAAGCTGGGAAGAGCCTATGCTACAATATGCTGATAGATTTATACTGAGAAAGGAAGTGAGAACTTAACAGAGATGTAAGGAAATGGCCAATATCTTGGCAGCCTTTTAAAACATGAATATAAAAGAGCATTGGATATCACTTCTGGCATCTGCAAGACTGGAAACCCATCCAATGTCATAGTTCATTTTGCCAGAAGGTAAGAATTGACCAAGAATTGCAGAATGTAATCCTTCTTCAAGTATTATTTGAATATATTCTACAGGGAACCCTGAGGGGTTGAGGGTTGTTTTCCAGTATTATCACCCACACGCCAATGTGCTCCCCTCCACTGATTACCATTTGATGTTAATGAACCTGCTAGAATCTAGTTCAAATCTTTCATTTTATAGATGAGGAAACATAGGTGCAAAGAGGTCTAGTAATTTTAGTTTAGTAATTGGTAATTTAATTAGTAAATTAATTAATAAATTAATAATTTAGTACTAACCTTTAGTAGAGGCTTAGTAATTTTCCCAAGGTCATCCAGGTTGTATGTAGCAGATCAGGATGTGAACTCAAGACCTCCTTTGAATCTCTATATAACATTCTTTCCATTATACCATATATACTATTTCATTGTTCTCCTTGACTATAGTTGACAGTTAGTTGACTTTTTATATCAGTGAATGAATGGTTCTTAATGGATAGAGATGGACTTGGAGCTAGGAGGACATGTGTCCAGATCTTTCCTCTGATATTTACTAGCAGTGTGATCTTTGTCAAGTCCTTTCACCCCATCTACCTTGGTTTCTCCATGTGTAAAATGGACATAATAATGACTGTAGTATCTGTTTCGCAGGGTTGTTGTGAAGCTCAGTGAGAAAGGAGACATAAAGTATCTTGTAAACTTTAATATAGTGCGACCTAAGAAAAGTAATTTATCTGCTCCCTACTTCAGTTTCCTCGTCTGTAAAATGGGAGTGTTGGACTAAATGATCTCTGATGGCCCTTCCAGCCCTGTCTGTGGTCCTATGATTGCCCCTATTGTTGTTATTAATATTATTATTCATAAAATGATGAACTCAATAGCCAAACTATACAAGTTGGCCTTTGAAGAATCTGGAGAAGAGGCACAGAGAAAGGGAAGAAAAAAAATCTAGAAATAAAATCCAAAATCTCTCTTTTCAGTGTCATAAAAGCAATTTTCTTATGCCTGTATAAACAATTTCCTTTTAGAGCAGAAACTAAGGAATGCATTCTTGGACCAGGAAAGCAGGATTCAATTTGAAGGTTAATGTTTGATGAGAAAACTGTTCCTGGGAATAATATTTGAAGGAGGGTTACGTTCTGTACCTTGGTCAGTTCTTACCTTCTGGCAAAATGAACTACGATGTTGGGTGGGTTTCCAGCCCTGCAGATGCCAGAGGCGATATCCAATGAGGTACCATTCCATGCTCTTTTACACTCACATGTTAAATGACTGCCAAGATAGGCCTTTCCCTTACATCTCTGTTCAGTGCTATGACTTGTGGCCTGATGTGTTGCACATGCTGCTGAAGGTGGGGGGATTTTGACAGCTTGGTGGGTCCAATGGATTCAGCAGAGACTGAAGAGTGGTTGGCACATGCTAGAGAATCAGATTCCTGAAGAGAGACACTTAGAAATGTCTTTGATTTCCCTTATGCGGATAAAGAAAAAAAAACACCCTCCATCCGTGATGTAAAGAGTTAGAAAGGAGAGTCAAATTATTTTGGCTTGGGGTTCTAGTAAGCTTTTAAACTTTGCCCCTCCTCTCAAACCATACACCCGGATTTTCCTCTAGGTTTTCGAGCTACACTGAATGAAAGAAAGGATTTGGTTTAGGTTTAAAAAATTCCTTGTAGGATTGATTGCCTAAATATTCTTGATTTGTGGACATAATATGAAAACCAGAAGCTTGATGAGTCCATTTTTATTGTAGAGCTGTTCAAGATGAAGTAAAGGAATCCAAATTAGTTAGGAAAGATTAGATTGTACTTTAAAACATTATACATATAATCTTTATAAAATGGGAAATATGATATCAAAATAGATTTTAAAAATCCTCCAACTGCATATACAAATCACAAACATTAGCTCAATATATTATCTGGATTTGTCTTAGTAGAAAAGGCTGATTTATGCAAAAGTAATTTGTGTGCTGCAAAATTTAGGGGCAGGAGAAATGGAAATATAGCCTGTTCAGCAAAAATCCTTCTCTAGCTGAATCTTGGACATGATTGCAATGCTTACTGAAAGCTCATGGAAAAGTCATTGAGAACTCTTATTTCTGGCCCCTTATTATGATTACGGAGAAAATAACTTTTAAAACCTGATACGTTCACTTATGCACCAAGGTATATTTTTACAGCATAGCTAAAACAGTAAATTAGAAATATTCTTATATTCCAAAATGACCTGGTATTATTTTATTTTGCCATAAATTGCAGGTATCCCAAGTGTTATGGAAACCCTACCAGGGTTTGAAGTTGTAACCGCAGCTAATGTATTTGAAAAATAAAAAGCTTTTTGTCAGTATGGTGTCTGCTTCAAACTGTGTAAGATACACTTATTCTCTGAGATAGAGGGACATTTTTTTAACAAAACCTTTAAAGACCATGCAGGAAATATTACACACTCTAAGGGACATAGTTAAAGCAAAAAGGAGTAATTGAATGCAAGTGAGAAAAAGGGAGTTATTTTAAATTAAAGAATCTTGACAAGCAGACCAGAGAACAAAGGGTGGCATTCTCTTCTACCTATTTTCCCATGGGTGCCAAACTCTCATGGACTTCAATGGGAACACTGCTCATACAGGGGAGACCCAGAACTGAAGGAAACTAGATCAAAGCAAGCACCTCAAAGCTTTGTGTTAGTCCAGCTGTTCTCAAAATTCCATTTCTAGGGGTATTTTGCAGCTCTTGCCTGCCTTGTCCAAAATGGCATGTGCAAGATATTTTAAAATCAAAGACCCAACTTTCTCTGTATTATCATTATCATTACCATGACCACTACCTCTACCATTACCACCACCATTATTATTTGCCCATTTTCTCATCTTTTGCCAGAAGATATATTGTCGTCTTGACTTTTTTTTTGACTAGGTGAGGAACAGGGGATTTTAATTCACCTTTTGGTGATGCAGGGAAGGATTCTTCTTTTTGCCAGGAGGGGGATGGACTGATCACTGCTTGGAAGTTGCTTCTACAACAACCCAAGAAGGTTGGGCTTGGGTACCTTCAAGGATCATGGATAAGGAGAGTTTCCTGTGGTATCTACAATGTGTGTGGTTTGTCCTTAGTTCTCAAGGAAGACCATGACATCAGAGGGATGATGACATGGCTTGCAAATGACTTTGATTTGAGCGAGGGAGGGCCGTGCAAGGTCACCAGCCCCCTTTCTCCTCCAGAGCCATCTGGGTCCAGTGGCCTAATATTCACCAGGCCGACTGGAGATGGCCCAGGATGCATTGGGAGATCCTGGTCCTTTTAGGCTAAGGTCTTTTCAGGTTCTCACTTTGAGTGAGGTAATGCCCAATCAGTGAATAGGCCTCTTTAAGAAGTGAGTCAAAGGATGGCCCCTTTAATAAAAGGAAATCAAACTGGGAGGGGAAGACCCTCAGGGGTGGTGACCAAAAGAGAAACCCAGCTGGCCAATTCAAGTTGGGCAACTCAGCTCCTCCCTTCCTCCTCTCCTCTCCTCTCTTCTCCCCTTACCTGAGGGTGTTCTGCTTAAAGGAAGGTAAATTTTGATGGCCAAAAGCTCCCTAGTTAACTTGTACTTTACTGGCTAGACTTCTTTCTCGAAGACCAAGGCTTGAACTCAATTCACTGTGGATCTCATGGATTGGCATCTACAATATGCAGCCAAGGAGGAGTGTTTTTCATTTAGTTCCCATACAAGATTTGTCCCAAGCACTCTCTGTTAAGTCTCTTAAATCTTCAACACAAGTCTCCTGAATTAGTCAATCTCTTCGTGTCTTTGGCTCTCCAGTAGGAAGAACCTCACAACTGCTTTTCCTTCCCCTTCCTCTCTGCGCCTTCCTTTCTATCATCTCATCCTCTCCATGAGCTTTCATTTCAGCTGTAAAATTCTTTCCTAATTTCTGCCATCATGAGACCAGTGTCTATTGTTGCCTTTCTTCCACATCCTTTAGAGACCACATATTTGAAAGGAAGGTGCGAATCCATTGTTCAAACTCTCTCTCTCTCCCTCTCCCTCTCCATCTCCCTCTCTCTCTCTCTCTCTCCCTCTCTCTCTCTCCCTCTCTCTCTCTCTCTCTCTCTCTCCTCTCTCTCTCTCTCTCTCTCTCCCCCTCTCCCTCTCTCTCTCTCTCCCTCTCCCCCCCCCCTCTCTCTATGTCTCTCTCTCACACACACACATATATCTGTTTGTGCATATATATACATATATGCACACACACATAATTGAATTGAGTTGTGTCACTTATCCTTCATAACCAATGAATTTGTGGTCTCCTCCACATCACTGCCAAAGTGATATTTCTAAAGCATAGGTCTGTGGTGTCACTCTTCTACTCAATTACCTTCAGTAGCTCCCTCTTATCCTGAGATTCGCATACAAGCTTTTTTGCTAGGCACATAAAACCCTTAGAGATTTGGTTCCAACTTACTTGATGCAACAAACTGGGCTTCTTGCTGTTCCTTACACGTGCCAATCTATCTCCTAGCTCTATAACTTATCATTGGCTCTCCTCCATTCCTGGAATGCTCTCCCTCCTCACCTCTGCCTCTTAGCATCCCTAATTTTCTTCAAAGTTTTGTTCAAATGCCACCTCTTTAATGAGACCTTTTCTGATTCCTGCATCTTCCCCTGCCCCTCCTCCTCCCCCTCCCCCACTGGAGATTCTGGTACTCTACCTCCAATAGCCTAATCAATACTGCTGTGTGTCCCTTTTATGCATATATGCTGTCTCTTTTGATAGAATTGTATGCTCCTGGAAGCAGGGTTTTTTTTTTAGTTATGGCTTTGTATCCTCAGTGCTCAGCACTGTGTCTGGCAATTAATAGGTACTTAATAAATGATTGATTGGCTCATTATGTCTTGGGTAGAATACCAATTACATCATTCCTGTTTGATATCTTGTGCATAAGAAATTAAAAAATTAAAAATTATATTAGATTTAGTTAGAAAATTAAAAAATAAACTCATGAAATTAGATGGTCCTGTATGACCATTAAGAAGAACATATTTGAAGGCAGTAGAGTGCAGTGGGAAGAATATTGTCTTTTAAGTCAGAAAATCTGGGTTCAAATCCTGTCTCTGTCACTTATTCAAAGGCCAAGTTAGTTGGATTCTTTGGGCTTCTGTTTACTCATTTGTAAAATGAGTGTTTTGGACTATATGTCCCCTAAGATCCATTCTAATTCTAGATCTCTGATCCTATTTGAAATTCCATCCCACCCCCACTCCAACCAATCCAGGACTTTATTTCCCATAATTTGAAGGATAGTCAAGTAGAGGTTTGTGAAAAATGGAACAAATGGAAGATCCTCCAAGTTCACAGTATGAAGAATTGAGGTCACAATGTAATCACCATTTCTGTTTATATTTAAATTATATCACATGCATATAGTAAGTCCTTAATAAATGCTTTTTCATTCACTCATGACTAGGCTACAAGTTCTGACTCTGTGAGTGCAGGGATTAATGATAACTAATCTACTGTATCAGTCAGTAGTTAAGTACCTACTATGTGTCAAATAAGTGGAAGGTAAGGTAAGGACAACTACTATGTGTCAGGCAGTGTACTAAGTGCTGGCGATACAAAGAAAGGCAAAAGATAGTCCCTACCCACAAAGAGCTTACAGTCCAATGGGAATAGACAAGATACACAAGGGAGCTGAAAAGCTGGGGAGGTTGAAGGGACTTGGTACAAAGATATGTTAGAGAAATCCAGAGGAGTGCAGCCAGGTGTGACCAATGTGATAGAGCTGAGCTAATGATGAAATGATTCCTCTTTATGTCTCCAGGACCTAGAGTTCCATGAGGCTGATGGTAGACATGGAAGAATACTAGTTGCCTGAGACATGGGCTGATATTAGTTATGATGTGGTGTAGTGGTAAAAGCTTTGCTTTTAGAGGTCAGAAAAACTATCTGAGCCCTAGGTCAGCCATTTATTGTGTGCGACACTGTGCAATCATTCTACTTCTCTGAACTTAACTTCCCTTATTTGTAAAGTGGGCACACTAAATAATACCTGCTTCTGCTTACCTTATGGGGTTCTTGCATAGTTCACACTCTATTTTGTTGTTATTCAGTCATTTCAGTTGTGTTTGACTCTTCATGACCCCATTTGGGGTTTTCTTGGCAGAGATACTGGAGTGGTTTGTTATTTCCTTTTCCAGCTCATTTGACAGATGAGGAACTAAGGCAAACAGGGTTAAGTAACGTGCCCAGGGTCACACAGCTAGTATGTTTCAGACTGGATTTGAATTCAGAAAGAGGGGTGTTCCTGACTCCAGACCTGGTACTCTATCCACTGTGGCACCCAGCTTCCCCTCACATGCTATATATTCATAAATATAGTAAATATATATGTAGTGTATATATATATAGTACATATATAAATATAGCAAACTGTATCTATCTATCTATCTATCTATCTATCTATCTATCTATCTATCTATTCATGAGATCACAGTGGAAGTGAGAAGAAAGCTTAGCGACCATTTGGTACAACTACCTTATTTTACAAATGAGGAGACAGAAACAGAGAGATAGGTTAAATGATTTGTGCTAACATCCTCCCAATTACCCAGGCTCTTACCCTCAATGGCATCCTTCCCTTCTTGACCTCCCTGACTCCGTCTGTCTAATCCATTGCTAAATCTTGTTCTTACCTTCCCAACATTTCTCCTATGTGCCCTTTATACTCCTCTCACATGACCACTATCCTAGTTTAGGTCTTCATGACTTTTGCAAGAGTCTTGTAACTGGTCTCCCTGCCTCAAGTCTTTCCCCACTCCAATCATTTCTCTACTCAGTTGCCAAAGAAATATTCTTAATGGGAAAGTCTGTCTATATCAACTTACTACTCCCTCAGGAAACAACAGCAGCTCCTTATTATCACTAGAATCAAATATAATACCCTCTGTTTGGCATTTTCATACATTCTGTATTTCCAGTCTTCTCATATCTTACCCTCCACTTATTGGACAATCCAGACACCTTGGCCAACTTGTAATTCCTTGAATGCGGCACTCGATCTCCCATCTCCATGCTTTTGCACTGGTGGTCTCCCTATGCCTGAAATGCTTTGCCCCTGACCCCATCTCTGTTACCTAGCTTGCCTGGCTTCCTTCAAGATTTACCTTCTGCTAAAGGCCTTTCCTCATTCCTTCCAGGGCTCTTATCTTCAGCTCAACAAGGATTTCCTTCCGCTTTCAGATTATCTTCATCCTCTTCGAATGTATCTTGTATATATCTAATTACATGTTGTTTCTGCCATTAGAATATATGCTTCTTGAGGGAAAGGATTGTGTTTGGTTTTTTTTTTTGTTTTTTACTTTCTTTGTATCCCTAGAACTTAGCACAATGCTTGGTATATAATAAACTCTCAATAAATGTTGGACTAACTGACTGACAGGTCACACTGAGGTAAAATTATGTTTTAAATCTAGGTCATTTGAGTCCATTGGATTCAATGCCATTTCCACTGCAACCTGTGGACATGTGATTGGATATAGGAAGGAAGGAAACATTTATTAAGTGCAAACAACTGTGCAATGTTGTTTCCCCCATTAGAATGTATACTTCCTGAGGGAAAGGATTGTGGTTTTGTTTGTTTTTGCTTTTTTTTTGTATCCCTAGAATTTAGGAGAGTACCCGATACACAGTAGGCACTTAATAATTTTTTAAATTTATTTTAAATTTATTTATTTATTGATAAGCCCTTTACAAATATTATCTCATTCAATCTTTACCACAAACCTGTAAAGTATTATTATTATTATGTGCTATTATCTTTATTTTATATTTGAGAAAACTGAGGCAGACAAAATTTAAGTGACTTGCCCAGGGTCACACAGCTAGTAAGTGTTTGAAGCCAGATTTGAATTCAAGACTTCCTGATTACAGTGTTCTATCCACTGTGCCACTTAACTATAGCCATTAAATGTTTTTTTTTCATGTGCAATTGCCATTTTTTTTTTGGACTTGTGATTTCATTAGGCTAAGAAACTCCCATGGAAGAATTTCTCTTTACAAATATAGATCTACATATGCTTGGAAACTATAGTTTTAGAGAATTGTCTAGGGTACAAAGGGGTTAAGAGGTTGCCCAGGATCACACAGCTACTTATGTGTCAGAAGTAGGACTTGAAGTCAGGTATCCTTGATTCTGATGAGAATCACTTTATCTACAATGCCACACACCCTCCATATATATATATACATATATATATACATATATATATGTATATATACATATATATACTATATATATATGTATATATACACACACATATATAAATATATGTATAGCTATGTGTATGTATTTCATGTATATATATACATGTCATACTTATAAAAAACATTTGCATCAGTGTATTTTTGAGCAGCAGATTATGTTATATATCTGCATAAGTTTTGGGGAGCTCGGTGGCACAGTGGATAGAGTGCCTTCCTTGGAGTCAGGAGAATCTGAGTTGACATCCAGCCTCAGACACTCACTAGCTGTGTGACCCTGGGTAAGTCCTTAACCCTGTTTGCTTCAGTTTCTTCATCTGTCAAACAAGCTACAGAAGGAAATGGCAAACCATTCCAGAATCTTTGCCAAGAAAACCCCAAATGGGGTCACAAGGAGGTGGATATGACTGAAAATGACTGAACAACAGCAGCTAACAACAATAAGAATTTATAGATTGCTTGGAATTTCAGTGTAAAAATGTCCATATGAATGAATTATCACAATCACCACCACCATCACTGGTTTAGTCCTGTGATTTCTTTGGAAACTCCCACTGTGGAAACCCAGCTTACTGCATCAACACAGATGAGCATGTGTTCTTCCCCTCAGAGTCTTAAGAGAGTTGCATGTGGGCACTGAGAGGTTGAGCAAATTGCCCAGGGTCATATAACCAGTATATATCAGAGGCAGGACTTGAATCCACATCTTCCTAACTCTGAGACTGACTTTCTATCTACCATACCATGTACCCCTCACCTTAATATTATTATTACCAGGAAAAATGCCAGCACATTCTCAACAAGTCCTGAAGTTCTCAACAAGGAATGTGTTATACAGAATCCATTAGACCACTGGGCTTAGGACTTCCTTTTGGTTCAACTCTCACTTCCAAAAATGTCACAAAGCTTGTTGGCCAAATTCCAAAGAGATGCTGAACAGGAGTATAGCTCCATTAGGAAATGTAATTTGTGAACTGAGACTCGTTTTGGTTCTATTCCTAGGCTGTCAGAAAGAACTAAGGAAATGCTCCATGTGTATGCCCTTTCCCTTAGGCTTTGAAATGGACTAAAATGTCTAGTTTCAAAACTAACTCACTCTCTCTCTCTCTCTCTCTCTCTCTCTCTCTCTCTCTCTCCCTCTCTCCCTCTCTCTCTCTCTCTCTCTCCTTTTCAAATATTCATCTCTCCCTCCCCTTCTCTCTGTTTCTCTTTTCTCTCTTTCTCTCTTCTTTCTGTATTTTTTCTTGGTTCTTCTCTCTTCCTTTCTCCCTCTCCCTCCTCCATCTCTCTCTCTCTTTCTCCTTCCCCTGCTCTCTCTCTCTCCACACACACACACACACACACACACACACACACACACACCGTACACACACAAATTCATCAGAAGAGTTCTCAAGATATTGCTCCCCACATGCAGCCCATAGATCAACTTAACTATAGTGCATGGCCCTCTGTTTATCATCCCTCCTGAAACCATGTGGAATCCTCATCTTCTCTAATCCTTGTCTATAGTATTTCCAAAGTACTTTACAAGCCTAGAGTAACGGCCTTTAATGCCTTGCAGCAGCTGGGCTGGTAGCACACATGATATCTTAAATGTAACAATCAAAGGAACATGCAAGATCTTGGTATTTCCGCTGGCTTGCAGATGTACAGGATACAGGTCCAAAACCTATAATGTCAATTTTAGACAAAAGAAATTTAAAACAAAATAATGTCTCACTGCCCCGTGTCAACACTCATCTAGGGTGAAGGAGTACTCTCTGATAGGGGAGAGCGTGTGTATTATATATCAGTTATCTGACCCCTGCAGTAATTTCTTTTTTGTACGTATGTCCGAGAGTAACCTGGCTCAAGATTTATGTAATGGAGGGTATTGTTTTATTAATCTGCACCATGTGGCATTTTCCAGGTGCTAAGCTTTGATCTTCCTGCCCTCAACCACATTCGGTTTTCTAGTATTCATTGACAGTGATGCTTGTGATTTAAGGTCATGTTTTTCTCACTGTGGGTAAAAAAAGGAGTCAAGTTAACTCTATAATGAGTCTGGGACCCTTTTCTTCTGTTTCTGTTTTGTCTCAATTTGAACTAAAGCTCACTTGAGTTGTTTAGAAGAATCTAGCTAAGGAGAAAAGAATATTCTTCAAAAAAATTTTTTTTGGTTTTGTTTTATGGTAGGAATACTGTTTATGGCTGACATTACTATTGGAAATGTTACATAGTCATAACTAGAGAAACTTGGGTACACATTAAAGCAATGATGGAGTATAAAACATAAGAGGCAAATTTCCATTTCTCCATGTTAGTAACAGAGGAGTCTATGGAGGGGAGAGAAGGGGGAAAAGACTGGTGATGATACAGAAAGCCAAACACAATTTTTAAAACCACTTACCTCCATCCCAACCCTGCTGCCTCTCTGAAAATGCGATGCTGATAGTTCTAAAAGCCAAGTGAAATTCTGTTGTCCAAAGGTGATTTCTTAGGCAATATACTTGAGGAAAATAAAAGGAAATAGAAAGATGGACTGGGTGTAGCATAATAGACTTTATTTTCTGTAGCAACTATCCCTCTTTGGACTTATTCATATTTGCCCCTTCTGCCCCCTTAGAATATACATTTTTGTTAGGAATTTAATATTGATTATCAATTCAACCAATTAGATTTTCTTGGCAACTATTTGTATTTAAGTTACTTAATTTAAATACACAAAGTGGCATAATTTTTTTGGGTCATCCTTTCTAGATTCTTAGCATTCTCTCTCCCTCTTTCTCCCCGCACCCCATACAATCTCACTGTCACTTTTGCTCTTAAGCTCAATAATAGTTCCAGGGTATGTTGCCCATTGAATATTGGGTCAAAGGGCTTAGTTATTTTTCTTGCTTTTACCGTGAAATGCCACATGGCTAGCTGAAAAGATCCTACAAGCCTGCAGTTTCACCCATGGTGAATGAATGTACCTACTTCTCCACACTACCACTGGCGCTGAGTGTTATTGCTTTTGGTTTGTTTTTTTTTTTTGTTTGTTTGTTTTTTGTCAGTTTGGTGGGTCGGAGTTCATTCACATTTTAAAAGAGAGCTTAATATTCTGAGACATCACTGGGACACTGTGAATTGATTCTATGTCTATGTGAGGTGTTGATATTACACAGTATGTATTCTGCCAACATGCTTATTTGTGATAAAGTACAAATCCGATCCTAGAAATAATTTTAGAAAATTTATTTATGTTTAACATTCATTTAAATTTTTTTTTGAGTTCTGAATTCTCTCTCTTCTACTCGTCCGTCCCCTACCCATTGAGAAGACAAGCAATATGGTATCAATTATACATGTGAAATCATGCAAAACATACTTCCATATTAGCCATGTTGCAAAAATAAAAAAAAAAACAACAAAAGGCAAGAAATAAAAAAGAAAGGGGAGTAAAAAAAAAAGGATGCTTCAGTTTGTACTCAGAGTATATCAGTTCTCTCTCTGGAGGTGGATAGCATTTTTCACCATGGGGCCTTTGGAATTGCTTGGATCATTGTATAGATCAGAATAGCTAACCTAGAAATAATATAGTTAGTATAGGGATGTGGTCTAACATATGAATTACTTTCCTGCTGTATGTATCTCAACAGGTACTTCCGGATCATGATCTAGACCAAAGCTCTCTTGCCCTTTGAGCCTGTGTTGGAGGTATTCCCCTGTCCCTCTAAATTGTCACCCACTCGGCAATGCTGAGGTTGCACGTAGCAATGGCTAAGGTAAAGCTTCATTTGCTTCAAGCTGAACAAGACTTAAGAACACAGGCAGTGAAGCTCCCACTTCACCTGGACCTGAGTCCAGGCCCAGGCAGCACTGCTTCCTTCTCAGTAGCTGTGATCATCCATCCATTGTGGAAGAGATTGGACCTTTCCCTGTAGTTCATGGGATCATAGTGTATGAGGGACCTTAGAGGTCATTTAGTCTAAAACTCTTACTTTATAGATAAGGTAATTGAGATTGTTAATCACATCTTCGTTAAAGATGAAGTAATTAATCAGAGAGATTAATTGTCCAAGGCAGAAGTGTCAACCACCTGGCTAGCAGAGGCAATACTTCAGAATGCTTCAGGAACTGGATTAAAATGTAATTGGGAAATATTTCACACGATAAATAAAAATATATTAGAACATAGATGATGTTAAACTGTGATTTTCTAAGTTACTATGCAGCTTGTGAGGCAGCTAGATGGTTCAGTGGATAGCGTGCTGGGTCTGGAGTCAAGAACACTCATGTTCCTTAGTTCAAATTCAGTCTCAGACTCTTACTAATTGTGTGACCCTGGAAAAGTCAATTAACCCTATTTGCCTCAGTTTTCTTATTTGTAAAATGAGCTGGAGAAGGAAATGGCAAACCATTCAAGTATCTTTGCCAAGAAAATTCCCAGACTAGGGACACAGAGAGCTGGACACAACTGAAATGAGTGAACAGCAAATGTAGCCTGCAAGGATATATGGTCTAATGGCTTTCATTTCCTTTTGAGTCTGCCCCCACTGGTCGAAATTCACAGAGGAACTAAATGGCACAGGTAGAATTTGAACCATGGCCTCTAGCTCTATAAAATGCACCATATTGAGCCACACTGCCAGTACCCAGGTTGAAATTTGTTCAAAGAGAGGATTTGCAAGCTCCATGATTTCTCCCAACAGTCTTGCTAATCTGGGGTGAACAGCAAAATAGTCTTAACACTAAAAATGTGTTATACTGGGAGCCAGATCTAATATAAGGAGGCTTTAAATCTTTAAAGCTTACACTTACCACTGGTCTTTTTTCTGCTTTATTTCTAAAAATTTTTGGAGAGGCCAATAGGGACATTCTAGAATGTCATGGAAAAGAATATTCTCACAGCATATCTGGTCTCAATTGGAAGCAGGAAGTATCCTTAACCCTAGCCTTCCATCTCAAATCTCTAGGACTATATATGGGACCAAGCGTGAGGATGTCAGGCTGAGTTCAACCTTTGAAAATGTGGAGATTCATGCATCACTTGCAGAAGTATGCTTTTTTTTTTAAAGATGTACCAGACTTGCAACCTCAGGACACACAAGGTTGAGATTGTAAATTAACCTGCTTGAGTGTTGTAAGAATGGCCCCAGGGTTTGGGAATCAGGATCTTTATGAAGTTCAGAGATAAGCTGCAACCCAGTAGCCAAGGCTGAATTGTCAGCAGTAACTTCCACTTAATGAGCTAAACAATCAATTAATAAACATCTGTTAAAAGTATCTCTGCTATATATTAGACACTGTACTAAGCCCAGGAGAGACAAAGATGAGGTAAACATTTTGGGATAAAAAGCAAAAGCAAAAAAAAAAAAAGTTCTGTTCTCAAAGTAGCTCATATTCTCATTGGAGGGTGAGGGTGGGGGAGGGGGCAACATGGACATATACAGGTACTATATACCAGATGTATACAAAGCAGATACAAGGTAACCTTAGAGAGGAAGACTTTTGCAGGGTAGTTGAGGAGAAGGGATGAGGGGGTTCAGGAAAGGCCCATGCAAAAAGTAGTGGTTGCTCTGGGTCTTAAAGGAATTCCAAGAGGCAGATGTGGGGAAGATCATCTTTGATTTAGGAGGTAGCCACGACAAAGACATGGGACAGAGGAGATGTAGTATTATATATGAGAAGTAATTAGTATGTCAGTTTGCCTGGACCATAGAGTGCATGGAGGAGAGTAATGTGTAAGGCTGGAAAGGTAGGATGGATTTGGATTGTGAAGAGTTTTAAATACCAAATAGAAGACTTTGTATTTGATGTTGGAGGTAATAGGGAGCCATATATGGGTGTGGGAGTGACACGGTCAAGACGTGGACTTTAGGAAAGTCACTTTGGCTGTTACTTAGACGATAATTGGGATTCAGAAGAAAGAAGTCCAGTCAAGAGGTTATTATATTAGCTTAATGGAAGATGATGAAGGCCTGAGGTAGCATGGTAGTTATATGCATAGAAGAGAGGTTACGGAGATAGACCCATGATTCGTAGTGATTCATGGGCACAGTTTCATTCCTGGTACATAACACTATGAGCAGATGGAACTCAGAAAGTTTTCTTAGTTTCCCAACATTTTTATCTCACCTGTCAAGTTAAATGATAAGCCTCCTTCTAGTCCATTCTTCAGACAATCGTCTGAGCGGCAGGGATCCGGCCACATCTTCCCTCTCACCAAAATTCTTCAGTGATTTCCTCTTGCCTTAGAGTATAAAGTATAAGTAACTCATGTTGACATACAATCTGGCTCCGACCTACTTTCCAGTCTTTCTCTAGCCTTTCTTGTACAATCTGTTCCAGCCAAACTGAATATTTCCCAGTATGTTTCCCATGCCTGGAATGGCTTTCCTATTAATTTCCTCCTCCATCTCTGGCTAAGACACTCCAGTACGGCTGCCATCTCCAGTTGTCCTGATCTATATCTTGCCACTGGACCCAAATGGCTCTGGAGGAGAAAGTGGGGCTGGTGACCTTGCACTGCCCTCCCTCACTTAAATCCAAACTTGCAAGTCATGACATCATTTTCCTGAAGTCATGACTCCCTTCCAGAATGAAGGACAGACAACAGTGACACTCTAGTACAGAGAGAAAGGGGTCTGGGAATGGGAGTCACAGAACCTGAGTGCAAATTCTGACCCAGCAACATGTTGTCTATGTAAACTTGGGCAGGTTCCTTCACTTCTGGAGTCCTCTTTCTCCTCGTCTGTAAAATGAGGAAGCTTAACATCCTCCCAGAAATGGTCTCCAGAGTCCTCTGTAGCTCTCAGTCTTATGAGCCTGATTTTCCTTTCAGGGCTACCTTAGGTTTGACCTTGTTTATGAAGCATTCCCTAACTCTTCCAAGTGGAAAATTATCTCTTCCTCTTTTTTCCAGAGCATTTTGTTTAGATCTCTCCTTTCACTTAATTCTTTTTTGTATATTACTTATTTGAGTATGTGTCTTATTCTCGTTACACTGTAGGCTCTTTGTGGCAGAGTTTGTATCCTTTTTCATCTTTGTAGTATTTGTAAAATGATGGGCATAGACTAGATGGCTTTTAAATGACTTTCTGGATCTAAATCTTAAGTCCTACGATCCCCATTATCGCTTAGAGTCCCATGTATATAGGAGAGGCTTAGGAAATGCATGTTGAATTGAACTGAGTTATAGAAAGGGAACTCATTTTCCTCCATCTCTGGCACAATGCCTAGTGCTACAGTTAATGATAGTGAGGATTGACTCACTGTACTGTGTTAAGACAGGTAGGTGGTACAGGGGATGGAACACTGAGCCTCTAGACAAGAAGACCTGAGTTTAAATCTGGTCTCAGACACTCACTAGGTACGTGGCCTTGGTCAAGTCACTTGGTCTTAGTTAACTCCTCTGTAAAATGAGGATAATAATACCACTTACCTCCCTGGGTGGTATTATTATAAAATGAGATAAAAGTTATAAAGTGCTTTGCAGACCTTAAAGTGCTATAGAAATGCTAGGTATTATTATTTCTTTTAAAAAACAAATAAACAGGGGGCAGAGCCAAGATGGAGGAGTAAAAGCAGGGACTTGCTAGAGCTTTTCCCCAAATCTCTCCAAACACTTGTAAAAAATGACTCTAAACAAATTCTAGAGCTATAGAACCCGTGAAATGATAGAGTGAAACAAATCTCCAGCCCAAGATGGCCTGGATGATTGCTGGGAAGGGTCTATCACACCATGCTGGGAGCAGAGCACACGCCAGGTCTGAGAAGACTGGGCCAAGCAGGCCTCAAGGCACTGAATCACTAAGCTGTGGAGGTTTCCAGACTTCTTAACCCATAAACACCAAAGACAATTTAGCAATGTCAGTGGGAAAATTCTGTTGGACCTGGGTGAGAGAAAGGCATGGTCCAGGCCTAGCCCCAGAAAGTGGCTGCAGTGGGGGGCGAGGGAAGGAGAAGGGAGGGCAGCAGCAGCATTGGCTGCTTCCAGAGCTCCAGGCCCATAGACAGTGGTGGTGGGGGGGGGCGTGGGACGGGAAATCAAACAGCTGATCAGAGTGGGAGTGCAGGGATCTCTTTGCTGGCACTAAGGCAGAATTCTCTTGCCTTGCCCTGCTTGGATCTGTGATGCAATTCTGGTTGGCAGTCCTGGGGTGAGGAGGAGCACTGGTGTGGCAGAGGTTGTGGTGGCTGTGGAGAGGGAGTCCTCCTAGCAATTCCAAGGCAGAAAAGAGTGCTTGACGTCACTCACAGACCAGAGTAGACAGTAGAGGAGTAACACCTCTCCTTGGATCATACATCTCAGAAGAACTGAAAATTTACAGTTGCCTACAAGTAGCTTGGAAAACAGCAGTGCAAAACCCCTGAAGCTTGAGACAGAGCACTCTCCAATCTGAAAGCAGAATCATACCTTGACAAAGAGCTCAAAAGTCAAGTTAATTGGCTGGGAAAATGGGTAGGCGGCACAAAAAAAACCTCAGACTATAGAATCTTACTTTGGTGACAAAGAAGACCAAAACATACAGCCAGAAGACAGCAAAGTCAAAGATCCTGTATCAAAAACCTCCAAGAAAATTATGCATTTGTCGTAGGCCATGGAAGAGTTCAAAAAGGATTTTGAAAATCAAGTAAGAGAAGTAGAGGAAAAATTGGGAAAAGAGATGAGAGGGATGCAAGAAAATCATGAAAAATGAATCCAAATTGCTAAAGGAACCCCACCCCCCAAAACAGAAGAAAATAACACCTTAAAAAATAGACTAACCCAAATGACAAAAGAAGTCCAAAAAATCCAAAGAGAAGAAGAATGCCTTAAAAAAACAGAATTAGCCAAATGGGAAAGGAGGTCCAAAAGCTCACTGAAGAAAACAATTCCTTAAAAATTAGAACAGAGCAAATGGAAGCTAATGACTTTATGAGAAATCAAGAAATTATAAAGAAATCAAGAAATTGTAAAACAAAACCAAAAGAATGAAAAATAGAAAACAATGTGGAAAAAACACTGACCTGGAAAATAAATCCAGAAGAGAGAATTTAAAAATTATTGGACTACCTGAAAGTCATGGTCAAAAAAAGAGACTAGACATCATCTTTCAAGAAATTATCAAGGAAAACTGCCTTGATATTCTAGAACCGGAGGGTAAAAGAGAAACTGAAAGAATCCACTGATCTTCTCTTGAAAAAGATCCCAAAAGGAAAACTCCTAAGAATATTGTGGCCAAATTCCAGAGTTCCCAGGTCAAGGAGAAAATATCACAAGTATCTAGAAAGAAGATCTAGCAGCTTCTACATTAAAGGATCAAAGCTCTTGGGATATGATATTCTGGAGGTCAAAGGAGCTAGGATTAAAACCAAGAATCACCTACCCAGCAAAACTGAGTATAATACTTCAGGGGAAAGATGGATTTTCAATGAAGTAGAGGACTTTCAAGCATTCCTGATGAAAACACCAGAGCTGAATAGAAAATTTGCCTTTCAAATACAAGAATCAAGAGAAGCACAAAAAGGTAAACAGGAAAGAGAAATCATAAGAGACTTATTAAAGTTGAACTGTTTACATTCCTACATGGAAAGATGATATTTGTAACTCATGAGACCTTTCTCAGTATTAAGGTACTTGAAGGGAATATGCATTTATATAGACAGAGGGCACAGGGTAAGTTGAATATGAAGTGATGATATCTAAAAAATAAAATTAAGGGGTGAGAGAGGAATATATTGGAAGGAGAAGCAGAGAGATAGAATGGGGTAAATTATCTCACATGAAAGTGGCAAGAAAAAGCTGTTATAATGGAAGGGAAGAGGCTGGAGATGAAAGGGAATGAGTGAACCTGACTCTCACTGGATTTGACTTAAGGAGAGAATAACGTACATGTTCAATTGGGTATCTTACCCTACAGGAAAGTAAAGGGGAAGAGGATAAGGGGGAAGGGGATGATGGAAGGGAGGACAGACTGGGGGAGGGGGTAGTCAGAAGCAAACACTTTTGAAAAGGGACAGGGTCAAAGGAGAAAATTGAATAAATGGGGGATAGGGTAGGATAGAGGGAATTATAGTTACTCTTTCACAACATGACTATTATGGAAGTGTTTTGCATAACAACACATGTATAACCTATATTGAATTGCTTGCCTTCTCAGGGAGGGTGGGTGGGGAGGGAAGAAGGGAGAGAATTTGGAATTCAAAGTTCTAAAAACAAATGTTAAAAACTGTTTTTATGTGCAACTAGGACATAAGATATACAGACAATGGGGTATAGAAATCTATCTTGCCCTACAAGAAAGTAAGGGAAAAAAGGATTGGGGAGGGAAGTGGGATGATAGAAGGGAGGACAGACTGTGGAAAGGCGCAATCAGAATGCATGACATCTTGGGGTGGGGGGGAGGGGAGAGACGGGGAGAAAATTTGTAACTCACAATCTTGTGGAAAGGAATGCTGAAAACTAAAAATAAATAAATAAACCTTAAAAAACAAACAAACAAACCCCCCCCAAATAAACAAAAATAAAATAAAAATCCCCAAAATGTTGAATGGTTTCAATTCCTGAGTTCTCTCACAAGACAAGTTGGTTTTAAATACATGAGATGATGTCAAATGACTCTAGCTTCCTTGGCAGGCCATAATTGTGGGCGAGCAGGAAAAGACTTCTACAATTATGGCCTCCCAATCCCTATAAAGTTAGAGACGGCAGATATGGAATACTTGGAAATGAGCTCTGCTTCTCTTCGCAAGTGTTATTGCAGTAGGTTCCTATAACTGCAAGGAAAGGTAAACCCTTTAGGGGTTCATTACCTGGTCCACAGACTCCAAAGGTATCTTTGGATATGTTTCAGGGGGTCTGTAAACTTGGATGAAGAAACAAAAGCATCTTTATTTGAATATAATTGCTTTCCTTTGTAGTCCTATATATTTTATTTCATGCATTTTAAAACATTATTCTGAGAAGGAGTCTATAGGCATCACCAAACTGACAAAGGGGTCTTCATACACAAAAGGGTTAAGAATGCCTGCTAGAGAGGGCCTTGATTGTAGCAGGTAAGAGAGGAATGCAGTCTCCATTGTGAAATGGCATCCTCTTTTCCTGCATATTCCTTACTGTAGTTCTTCTTTCCTTTTGAAGAGGACCAATGACATCCTGGGGCAATATCTTGACTTGTGTGTGAACTGGATTTAAATGAGGCAGAACTGTCAAGTCATCAGCGTCACTCTGTCTTCCCAGTGCCTGGCTTATAGTGAGTACTTATTAAATGCTTGATGACTGACTGAATGACCTAAAAGCTCTGTTCTTCAGTTTTTAATATTTGTCCTTGGCTCTGGTATTGCTTTCTAGCTGGTGCCATATGTACCTATGTCTTTTTTTCTTAATAGCCTAATATGTATAAAGAGAACGAATGGCAACATCCTTTGAGATCATCACAAAGAATCACAGGCAAATCTGTAAATCTTTATGAGTAGAAATGCCCAAACCCTGCAACACCTCCTTTTTTACATTGATTCCTGAAAATTCTTAATAGGGCTTGAGGTGAGCTTTCTTTTTTATAGAGCAAAATAGATTATGAGGACAAAAAAGTATTATTCCCACCCATGCTAGCCCCATGCCAGGCCATGGAATTCATTCTCCTGTGTCATAAAGAGTTTCCTCTTTCCCCTGTTGTTGAAATATTTTCCTCACTGGACAGAAACAGATGAATTTGCCTGAGATGCTAGTGAGAAAGTCAGCATTGACAGGCTTCAACTATCGAGCCACTTCAGTTTCATTAAGAAGCAACCCAAGAGGGTCAGTCGTAAGGGCTCAGATCAGAGTGGAATGGCTTTTTAGGACTTGCCTAATGTCTTTTTCACTCTGTCTTTTTCAGAAATACATGCCTCTATTGTTTCAGTTGATCAGCTCTGGCATCCACAGTGGCCAACAGAGGAATCTTGACAAGGGATATCAGAAACTCAGATGACGATGTTTTTGTCTTAAGGTCCAACATCTGCTCTGTTTATTACAGGCAGTTAGGCTCCTTCCTGTTAAAAAAAATCCTCTGGGTGCTATGGTGGTGGAGAAGAGCAGGAGAATTCTGGGGTCACTACCCTGACGTCTATGCTGCTGTCTTTTCAGTTTTAATTCGTAGACTCTTTAAGGTGGAAACTTGTTCCTCCAGACTCTTCTGTTCCTGTTGAGGGCACCACTAGCCCTCTAGTCACCCAGATTCTCTCTATCTTGGAGTCTTCCTCAACTCACTCACTCTCTCTCTCTCTCTCTCTCTCTCTCTCTCTCTCTCTCTTTCTCTCTCTCTCTCTCTCTCTCTCTCTCTCTCTCTCTCTCTCTCTCTCTCCCTCTCTCTCTCTCTCTCTCTCTCCCTCTCTCTGACTGCTCGTAGCAAATCATTTGCCTAAGTTCGTTCATTCTACCTCTATGAATGCCTCCCATGAGTACTTCGGATTTCTGGCCCATGATGAACTCGGGTCAACAGAATCCCTCAGTCACATCCAAACTGATGACACATGTCAGTCATCCTAGTTTTGATTTCAATTTAAAAAATTTTAAGATTCTTCATATTTTTTCCCAGAATATATGAAAATTTTCTTCTCCTCTTTTCCTCACCGTGTGTCCCCTGCCCCTTCCAAAATGAGAACTTGGTAGCCACAGGAATTGTTCTATGAGTGTTCATGGAGCAGCTGCAAGTCCTAATCTTCATGCAGCAGGTAGTGGAATTTCTTTGGTTGGTGAAGATAATAAATTTCATATTAAGAGTATTTTGCAAAAGAATGTGTGTTCAACACCGTCAATGTAGAGAACTTGTAAACAAGGACCACCAAGCTTTAAATCCCAGAGCCTAGCTTGTTTGGAGAGGCAGAGGGACATAGGGACCAGTGCTTGACCTGGAATTGGCAAACCTGGGTATAAATCCCAGGTTTGACGCTTATTTATGTGACTATGGACAAATAGAAAAACCATTAACTTCTCCTCAGCCTCAGTTTCCTCACCTGTAAAATGAGAATAATGTTTTCAGTTGAAATCTTAGAGAGTCATTTCGGGTACTGAGAGGTTAAATGATTTCCTCATGGTTGTATAGCTTATATCATTGGACAGAGTTTTCACACTGGGAGTTTCCCAAATAGACAAAATCACCAGAAAACGCTTATTCTACTTCTGGGGGCTCTTTGAGGAAAATGTTTTGTAAACCTTAGTTCATTACATAAATATCAGCAATAATAATTTTCATTGTCTCCACCACCACCATTCTTATTGTTTATTGAGAGAGACTACTGACCCAAAAGGGAGCTGAGTATTAGGATTAAATTGTGCTTTAAGATTCTATCAAATGGACTAGCGATTTCTCCACTTTCTGTTTTAGAATGTCCTCAGATTTTTTTTTTCAAAGCAATTTCGCCCACTTAGAGAATCCTGGTAGGTCTTGCAGACCAAATCAATTCTTCCAGTCCAATATATCCCTGAATCTCTGTGACAGGGGAGTATCTTGAGAGAAATATGAGCTGTGGGCAATGGACAGGTATAAACAAAGAGTGATGAAAATTCAGAGGAAAAAGACAGTTTTTCCCTTTAAGGTTAGCTTCTATGTACTCTGTATATATCTTTTATGTTTTCTCCACTGGAGGCAACATAGCACAATGCATGGAAAGTCAACCTCAAAGCCAGAAAGACCTGGGTTCAAATCCTTCCTCTGACACATACTGGCTGTGTGACCCTGGGCAAGTCACTTACCTCCTAGTACTCTAGACAATTCTCTAAGATTATAAATTGGGAGGGAAAGTGCTGACCTGGATTGGTTAAAAAAAAAATCTTCACCTGGGAGTTCCATATTTGAATGAAATCATAAATCTAGCCTCTATCTTCCTCCTTTGGAAGGTGACCTTCTTGAGGGCAGGCTTTTGCCTTTCATTGTATCTTCACTGTTTAACACAATGCTTGGCACGTACATGGTAAGTGGTTAATAAAAGCGAGAATTGGGGGAGACCTAAGACGACTTCATGAAAAGAGTGACAATTTGAATTGGGAACTAACCCAGAAGAATGGGTTAGTTGGGTCCCTAGCTCTATTTCTATCTTTTCCCGAATGAAAGTGTGAATCATTTTGGAAATACTTTGAAGCAGCCAGTGGCAATTTGATTACTTGCATTGAAAAAAATAGGAAATGAGGTAATGATAATAATTTTCTTTAATGAACGTACCAAGTTTTCTAGATCCAAATATTAATTAAATATTAATTATTCCAAACATTAGGAATACTTTGCATAGGAGATTAGATATTTATTAGAGAGTGCCATTACTGGTATTGAGAACTGTGGCTTTGGTGTCAGAAGTACTGGGTTCAAATTCTGGATTTGACATTTACTAGTTGTATACCCTTGGGAAATTCTGTTTTGGCAGGAACCCTGAAGGTCCTCCCCTCCCAGTTTGATTTTTTGTTTTTTGGAGTTTTTGATTAAAGAGGCCATCCCTTGATTAACTTCTTAAAGAGGCCTATTCACTGAATGGGCATTACCTCACTCAGAGTGAGAACCTGAAAGGACCTTAGCCTAAAAGGGCCAGGGTCTCCCAATGCATCCTGGGCCATCTCCAGTCGGCCTGGTGAATATCAGGCCACTGGACCCAGATGGCTCTGGAGGAGAAGGTGAGGCTGGTGACCTTGCATAGCCTTCTCTCATTCAAATCAAAGTCAATTTCAAATCATGTCATCATTTCCCTGATGTCATGGTTCTCTTTGAGAATGAAGGACGAGCACAACCCTTGGGAAGTTAGTTAACTTTCTTTAGCCTTGGTTTTCCCATTTGCAAAATGAAGGCTATTATGCTAACTACCTCAGAAGGTTGGTGTGAGAAAAGTGCTTTGGTAAGCACTCACTAACTTTAAAATACTTTAGAAATGTAAATTGTTAGCTGTCTAAACCTGCGAATTTTTGGCATGGGGACTTCCTGGGTAAGAAAACTCTTTCTACCATGCAGGTCTGTGCAGCTGTACTTTGACTTACTGTCTTAACTAGTTGCCTACAATGACTCTGGAAGGGAGAGTGAGGCTGACGACTTTGTGTAACCTGCCTCACTTAAATCCTGTTCATGAACAAGTCAAGGCATCATCCTGTGATACCATCAGTCCTCTGGGCGACCAACAACAGGGACAACTACAGCTCATGGTCACAGGTCACATGGTACCCCGGGTCACGTGGCCAGTCTAGGTCAAAGGTGGGATTTGAATCCACATCTTTCTGATTCCAAAGCTAGCTTCCTACCCAGGAAATGAGAAACGTAAAAGATAAAACACGGTAGGAATGTGAGTCATTATTACAATTTTCTCTGGCAACTAGGTGACATGGCGGATTGAGCTCTGGACCTGGAGTCAGGAAGACCTGAGTTCAAATGTGGCCTCAGACACTTACTAGCTGTGTGACTTTGGACAAATTAGTCAACTTCTAAATCTGTAAAATGAGCATGAGAGCAAAGTCCATAAGGATCAAATGATATAATATTTGTAAGCCATTTCTCAAACCCTAAAGTGCTATATAAATGCTAGCAAACTATTGTTATTCAAAATACTTTTGTTGTTGTTGAGTTGTGTCTGACTCCTCATGACCCCATTTGGGGTTTTCTTAGCAAAGATGCTGGGGTGGTTTGCCATTTCTTTCTCCAGATCATTTTACAGGTGAGGAAACCGAGGCAAACAGGGTTAAGTACCCAGGGTTTTTGCCCAGGGTCACATGGCTAGTAAATGTCTAGGGCCAGATCTGACCTCCTGGCTCTCTACCCAATGTGCCTCTTAGCTCCTATCCTGTTTTGCAATGTTTTTCAGGAATAACTGAGCTTCCAAGCTACACAGTATAATTAGCCTCATTACTTTATAGTCACGCTACATTTATAACCCAATGTAATTCAGATTATTATTACTGTTCAAGTATCAAATGTCACCATAATAGTAATGCCTAAAAAGAGGTGGCTAATTCACATTGAAAGAGTTCTTGGTAGCATTAAAGATGTTATAGCCTCTTTCTGGCACTAGAAAAATGTTTCTCTGTGCATTTTAGCGAGCCAGTTGCATAATACATGCTCAACCTCAAAAGGACAAATCAAACCAAATATCCAATGGGAAATTGAGCATCATACAAGTGAGTAATTATTTAAGCCAGGAAATTTGGTCCTATAGGCTTTTGTCAATAATTCCATCATCAATTAAAAGGTACCTTAATAATGAATCCAAGATTAAGGCCTTACCACAGTATATTCAATTCATGAACATTTATTAAATGCCTACTGTGTGCCAGGCACTCTGCTAAGCACTGGGGATACAGACACAAATTAAATCAGAAAAAGTCCCTGAAGATAGCACACAAAAGGACCCTAAAAAGGGAGGACGTTGAGAGAAACACCAAGTTGCCAGATGCAGGGACAAGATGTTCCATGGAGTGGAAAATAAACAGAGTTTCTGCTGGAAAATGGAGAGTTATTGCCAAGTTCTGAGCTCTTTGTAAAGTAAGGCATTGACAGGAGTTTGTTGTTCCACCCTCCAGCCTCCCAATTAGAGAGGAGAAGCGACTGAGGGGGTTGAGAGGGTGTTGAGTATCAAAAAACTAAGTGATAAGATTTTAGGTGATCAGCTTATCCTGGGGGAGGCATGATGTTCTATGGAGAACCAAGCAGAGCTGCTGATAGAAAATGGAGAGTGTATGATGATTGATATCTAGCAAAATATTGTTTTTTTCTTTCTGAGGTATGGAAAGTAGCCAAAATGCCCTTGGTGCAATGACATGAAACCTGACTCAAAATCTGGGATGCTGGGAGATAGCTTTATGCCATGTTGTTTGTCCTTTGTTCTTGAAGAGTACCGATGACATCACAAGGGTGCTATCATGACTTGGATTTGAATTAGATTTAAGTGAGGTAGAAACGTGTAAGTCATCAGCCTCACTCTCTTCTCCAGAGTCATTGAAGTCCAGTGGCAAGACAAAAATCAAGGAGGCAGGTGATGGCTTGGGATGCTGTGGATGGCCTTGGTCTTTCTGAAGTAAGGTCTTTCCTAGGCCTCAGTTTATCTGAAGCAATACCCATTCAATGACTAAGGTTTAGGTAAGAATTAAGACAAAATATGGCATGTGAGAGGTAAGAGAAGAATTCACCTATGTGGGGCTGCTGTGCAAGGAGGCCTTACAATTTCTTCTTATTTTAAGAATATTTTTTATTATTTATTTTCATTATTTTATTTTTATTATTAATATTCTATTTTTAAATATTATTTTTAAAGAGGAATGCTAAGAAGGGGCTAAGCTCAATTATTTCCTTTTTTTACATTTTTTTAATTTAAAGTTTTGAGTTCCAAATTCTATCCCCTTCTTCTCCTCCATCCCTGAGATAGTAAGCAATTAGATATAGGTTATACATATACAATTAGGTAGCACATTTCCATATTAGTAATTTTGTATAAGAAGACTCAAAAAAAAAAGAAAAAAAGAAAGTGAAAAATAACATGTTTCAGTCTGTATTCAATCAATATCAGTTTTTTCTCTGGAGGCAGATAGTATGCTTCAACATAAGTCCTTTGGGATTGTCTTACATCACTGTATTGCTGAAAATAGCTAGGTCATTCATAATTCTTCATTGAACAACATGTACAATGTACATGTACAACATATACAGAGTTCTCCTGGTTCTATCCACTTCACTTTGCATCAGTACATGTAAATCTTCCCAGGTTTCTCGGAAATCATCCTGCTCATCATTTCTTATAGTACGATAACATTCCGTTGCAACTATATACCACAGTTTGTTTAGCCATTCCCCAGTTGATGGGCATCCCTTTGGTTTCTTAGCCACCAAAAAAAGAGCTGCTATAAGTATTTTGTATAAATAGGTCCTTAGCTTAATTATTTCAAGCACTATTGGTACCCTTTAGATTTCAGCAACCTGAGGCATATCACTAGTTGTTCTACCTTAGTTGTGACTATGATGTCTACTGGGCTCAAAGTAGCAACTGGGCTGTGTCAAACTAAGACTGACAATTCTATCCGTGGTTAAAAAAATGGGCACACATTATTTGACGTCACAAAATAAAACAATGTTTCCTACCTCCGATTGTCTGGTAACATTTTTCAGTTTCTTGAGTTCGGACTTTAGAGCTATAAGGGACCTTAGATATTATCCTAGTCCAACTTCCTCACTTTATGGATGAGGACAGTGCAGTTTAGAGCAGTGAAATTACTAGATCAAGGCCATGTAGCAAGTAAATAACGGAGCCAGGATTCAAATGTCTGTCTTTCTCCAAATCCAGCACTATTTTTTTCCACCGTACCACTTTTCTCTATTCTTTTTGTATCAACATCATGAAAACCTTGCCCCTCTGTGAAGAAGAGAGGTTTTGTTTTTTTTTTTTAAATTGCAAATTAAAATCATATTTCACTTAAGTGAGTTGGAAAGGTTTGGAAAACAGATCCATCAGTTGGATTGTCCCCTGTTGAGAATCTTAACTTTGCCTTAGCCTAGTCAGAGCATGAAAAGAAATTAAAGCAGAAAAAAAAGTAATTTGGACCAGAGATTGCCAACATGACTGAATTTATAGCCTTTGTTGTTTTGTGGCACATCTCCTCCCAGAAGTGATGCATGGCATATGGTTAAGTTTTTTAAATTAAAGGCAATTAAAATTAATTTTATCCTGAGAATTATTTTAGAGAACTTTTGGAAAAAATCCTGCACCAAATGGAGACTCCCTGGGATATCTCAGAACTGGAATTGGGAACTGCTATCGTATCCTATGTGGAAAAGTTGCTTCTAGAGCTCTTTACTAACAAGTTGAAGCATGTACTCATTGGTCAAGAGGTTAGTTGTGTAACTAACTAGGGTTATTAGAGTGTAGATTGCATCTCTACCATGGATAGCTTTGGGATCCCCAGGGATACTCCTGGGACTTGATTTGCATATGCATCATTATGACTTATAGGGTGGGGTTTACTATAATAGAATATTGTGATAGTTTCTTCAAAGGACTCTATTATGCTGCTCATCTTTCTCCTCCTCTATCTAACCTTCACAGAGCTGCAAAAATTCTCAAATTAGCTCTAAGTTTCCATCGATGCAGATGTTCCCTCCAATGATGCTGATCTTAACTCATCCATGTCTGTTTTTTCTGTGTCACTCTACTAGACCTATGCTTTCATTGATCTGGGGGACTGCTATATGAAGAAGTTCCCTCTATCACTGCATATCAATGCCTTCTTTGTTACTTATAGTCTTATCTAGCACACTAAGGGGTTAAGTCACTTGGCCAGTGTCACACCAGACAATATGGTCAGAGGCAAAGACTAAAATCCAATTCTTCCTGGCTTCAGGACCAGCTATCTATCCTCTACACCACCTTGTCTTTCCACATTTTCATAGTATAGTGTCCATGCCATGACTTAGGGGACTTCCCTGCTTTGTTCTGTCACAGTGTGGAGACCACTGTAGCACATGGGATGTATCCTTTGCTGTTATAACATGATCAGCCACATTTTTCTTTGCTCATACATTTCTCTCATTAAATTCTTTAATCTATTTCTTCTTTAGAGTTCTTAATGCATTAAATGTTGTAGCTAGATTCACTTCCATCATGCACCCCTCTATTGTTCTTTGAATCATACTTAATTTTAATTCATTGGACCATAGAGTCATAGATCTTGAGCTGGACAGATCTCAGAAGTCATCTTGATGAACTCTTTCCTTATACTGAGGAGGGATAAGTGAAAGAGTAAGATAAAGCAGTAAGATAAGTTGATAGGGTGTTTGCTGCCCAACAACTCCAGGAGAAATGCTAGGAGCAGAACAGAGGTCTGTCCACAACGTTTGTAGATCTGACCAAGGCCTCTGATACTGTTAGTCGTGAGGACTTATGGAAAATTATATCAAAATTTGGTTGCCTGGAGAAGTTCATCAGCGTCGTACGTCAATTTCATGATGGGAAGCTTGCTAGATAATGGACAATGCTCTCATGCCTTCCCATTCACCTATGGAGTGAAACAAGGCTGTGTGCTTGCTCCCATGCTTTTTAGCATGATGTTTTCAGCCATGTTATCAAATGTTTTCAATGAGGATGAGCACTGTATCAAGGTCAGGTACCACACTGATGATAAATTCTTCAACTTGAAAAGAATACAAGCCAAGACCAAAATGGAGGGAGTGTTGGTGCATGATTTTCTGCTTGCAGATGACTGTGCACTCAGTGCAGCCTCTGAAGCTGAGATGCAACAAAATATGGATCAATTCTCTGCTGCTTGTGCAAATTTTGGCCTAACAATTAACACCAAGAAAACACAGGTGCACCGTCTATACGTGAAACTATCATTTATAGCAAATGGAGAAGTTTTGAATGCTGTGGATAAGTTCATTTATCTTGGTAGTGTACTTTCCAGGGATGTACGCATTGATAATGAGGTTGACTCATGCATTGCCACAGCTAGTCCAGTGTTTGGGAGGATCCAAAAAAAAGTATGGGAGAGAAGAGGTATTGGACTGACTACCAAACTGAAGGTCTACGGAGCTGTTGTGCTGACCTCATTGTTGTATGCCTCTGAAACCTGGACAGCCTACCAGCGCCATGCCAGGAAACTGAATCTCTTCCATTTGAATTGTCTTAGGAAGATTTTGAAGATCACTTGGCAGGATAAGGTACCAGACATTGAAGTCCTTACTCAAACTAAACTGCCAAGCATTCAAACTCTGCTTCAGAGGACACAACTCTGATGGGGTGGTCATGTTTGAATGCAAAACGCATGCTTGCCAAAAAGATTATTTTTTGGAGAACTCACACAGGGCAAGCATTCACATAGTGGTCAGAAGACATGATACAAGGATACTCTCAAGGTCTCAAGAACTTTGGAATTGATTGTGTGACATGAGAGACATTGGCAAAGGACCGCTCAGCATGGCATGCCCACATCAGAGAAAGTGCTGTGCTCTATGAGCAAAGCAGAATTGAAACAGCTCAAAGGAAATGCAGGATGAGCAAACTTAGAGTATCCACCCCAAATGTTCACACAAACTATTTGTGCCGGACCTGTGGTAGAGCATTCCAAGCTCATATTGGCCTGATCAGCCACAGTTGGACACATTGAATCTTGACTCAAGCATAGTGATGTCATTTTGGTCCTCTTTGAGAATGAAGGACAACAACCAGAAGCATCAAAGGTGAGATCTGAACCCAGGTCTTTGGTTTTAGTGCCAGTGCTCTTTCCACTACATTATGCTGCTTTCCATTCAGAGAAGTTAGTGTTCCATGACTTTATAGCTATACAACACTGGCAGACACTGTGAATTGGCCCAGAATTAAACACAAGCATGAAAGTCAACTGGATTGCATATGGAAAATTGGAGAGTTCCTTTAACGATGCCAAACCCAGCTTTTAATCCCAATATTCCAACGGTGATATTGTTGCTGCAAAAGTAATCTTTCAAGAACACAGGTATGACTATGTTACACCCCTGCTCAGAAACTGTCAGTGGCTCCTGGATGCCTACAGGATAAAGGGCATATACCTAAGCTTGGTATTTAAGATTCCTTGAAAACTATTTCTAATCTACCTTTTTCAGCCATATTTCACATAATTCCTCTTCAGGCACTCTACATCCAGCCACATTAGACTATTACTTTCTTTTTTGTGTTGTCCTCTCTCATCTCTCTGAATTCCCATAGTCTATTTCCAACAGTTGGATTAGACCTTCCCCCCCCTCCCCATTTCTGACTGTTGAAATCCTCTTTCCTCAAGGTCCTAATCAGGTGCCTCCTCTGTGAAGCCTTCCCAGATGACCCTAGCTACAAGTGAGTTTTGCCTCAAATTTTCTAAAGCACTTTGCTAGTTATCTCTTTTCCCCCCAGCAGAGTTCTACCTATAGTCTGATGGCTTTATGTACCTGTCATATCCCCTCCCCACCTTCAGTATTGTTTGTCCCCTGAGGACTGGAACTCATCTCTCCATCATGCAGAGCAGTGCCTTGTACACACCCAATGCTAAATGAAATTTAAGGCTATTTGTAAGTCCCCTAGATAACTAGAATTTAGAAACTGCCCTGAAGTTATGATGGGTCCTATATTAAAACATGGATTAAGTAGAAGGATTGGCTTCAAGGGGTGGGTGGGGTGTTCGCCTTGGGACATGTGACAAGGTATCCAGGGATAATGGAGAATCACTATATCTGTGCTCAGTCTCAGGGCACAGTTGAAGATGGCTGAGGGTGTGCCTAAGAATGTGACATAATAGGATATAACAGTAAGTTTGCTTCCCCAGTAAAATGAAGGTCGAGTGAGAATTACTTTTTTTTTAAAAGCCCATAGCTATTAGAAAGTTCAGTGTTGATGAGCTGCCCTCCAGAAGTTGTGTTCAGAAATAACCCAGAGCTCTGAAATGCATGAGATTTGTAAGAGCTGTTTATGAAGGATAAGAAATTACCATTGGGGGCTGAGTCCATTGGGAACAGTAGGTAGAATGATGCTGGGGAAATTGCTTTGGATACAGGGTTGGACTAGATTACCTCCTGGTCCATTTTCAATTCTGAAAGACTATAATTTTATCAATGAGAGGTCTCCATTCTCCTCCTCCAGGTACACAAACAAGTAAGCTCTGAGGGAGGATTTGAGGTCAAAAGGAGTTTGTGGATAAAATGCTACAAGAAATATAGTACATAATAGAAATAGAAATGGAAATACAGTAGAGGAGTCCTGGAAAGTGAGTGCAATTTTCTTCCAGGAATGAGAGAGAGTAGGGAGACCAGAATTTTTAGATGGGGACTCAAATCAACAGTAGTGAAATTTACTGATATGCCAGACACTGACTTGAGTGATAGATATAAAAAGATGAAGAATGAAATAATCCTGACCCTCAAGGAGCTTGCAATCTAGTAAGGATAGGAAGATATATATGTATAAACACATTTGATTTGTAAAGGGCAAAGAGTGTGTTCATAGGATTGTAAAGAAATCCTAAATTATAGCCCTACTGTTAGATTCCTAGCTAGGAGGGTAGGCATGTAGGAAAGAGTGTTATAGTTCTGTGTGTTGAGAACTTCTGATGTTCACTTCATGGATCATATGTTTATGTGGGGCACATTATCCTTATTAAATATATTACAAATGACCATATAAACTTTTTATGGCAATGAGATAGGCAGTATAAATATTATCATATCCATTGTCTAGGAGAGGAGTTTGAGGGTCATGTTAGTTAAGCGATTTTCTTATGGCAAGCAGAGAAGTTGAGACTCAAATCTAGGTCTCATCTGACTCTAAGTCAAGAACTTTTCCCATTAAGTCAGAACTGGCTTTCAATCCTGGCTATGAAAAAAGGCAAGTCACTTTCCCCCTCTAAGCCTCATTTTCTTTATCTGTAAAGTGAGAGAGTTAGACTGCATAACCTTTAATACCCTTTCTGCTTTAAATCTCTTCTATTATCCTCCATGTGGATATTTGAGTCTGCACAAGTTTAGTTTCATCTCAAACTTAAATTATATATTTTCCTTTGCGTGTTTGGGCTGACTCCGCAGGGGAGTAACACTTGATAAAACCTAGAGAAGGGGTTCTTAACCTTTTCTGTTGACCAGGACCCCTTCTGGCATCTGGTGAAACCTATGGATCCCTTTTCAGAATGATGTTTTTAAATGCATAAATTGAAATACATTGGGTTACGAAGGAGACAATGTTAGTGAAATACAGTTATCAAAATTTAAAATAAAGAATAAATTCATGGACTCAAGGTTAAGAATTACTTGAGAGGAACTGGGAGGGGTGAGAGAGAGAGAGAACAGAGAGAGAGAACAGAAAGAAAAGAGAGGGACAGAGACAGAGAGACAGAGAGAAACAGCCTAGATGAAGAGGCAGGGACATGGAGAACCCATTCCTGAGAATGAATGTGGAAGAGCCTATCTTTGGGTAGCCAGGGAGAAGGAGATCCATGGGAGCCTGAGTCAGAGCACTGGAGCAGACACTGTGAATCTACATGAAACAGCAGCTCTTGAAATTTCTGGAGATGGAGTAAGTCCTGAACAGGCAGACCCACAGATGTCACTGGGTAGAATCATAACAGCAGGGGGACTGTAATGACCTTCAAAGAAAATTTGTTTTTAAAGTTTCTAGGGCAAGTTCTCCTTTCTCAGATCTCTGCCCTTTCTTTGTATCTTTATTTTTCATTATCAGATTTGACTGTCAGGCTGACTTCTCTCTGATACCTACTATAGTCCTGGCCCACCTTCTTCCTCTACCTGGCAGACTATGTAGACCAGTGTGGTGGAGAGAAATTAGGTTTGGAGTCAGAGCACCTGTATGTGACCTTGGACCTAATCAGTAAAATCAAGGGTTGGGAATAGATAACTTCTGAAGTTCCTTCTTGCTCAAAATCTATGGTCCTATGTACTTGAAGGTAAATTTACTGAATGAAAACAATAAAAAATAAGAATTAAAGAAAATTAAAGTTAAAATATACATATATAATATATATAATCACACAATGAAAATATATTGTAAATACCTACATGTGCATACATGTGTATGTGTCCCCACATGTATGCATAATATGATATATTAACATGTATATATAATATGATTACTATTTATGGTACAGTGGATGGAGCAAAGACTTTTTAAAAAAAATATGTAATTTTCAATTGATAGAGGAAAGCAAGCATTTTCATAACAATACAATAAGAAAGAAGATTGTACATGAAACTGCAAATCTACTATGTACAACTTGTTATTCCCTCCAAATATACAAAAAAATTATGGTGAATATTTTAAAATAATTGAAAGGAACACCAGATTTCAATTAGAGTTAAATAGAAAAACTAAAAATGTAATTTTTTCCCTGGCCAATTTTGTGAAATCCCTGAAATAAATGCAACCCCTGGACAAGATGATTTCTCAAGTTCTATCTAACCTTAAGACCCTATGATTTTTATGGCGCATACTACTTATATCTTCCACTACCATCATTTTCCAAAGCCTCATCATGTCATGAAGCTGAGGCCTTAGTCCTGGAAAGGCCTAGAGATGGAATATTTAATCAATACCTTTTGTTTTTGTACCACAGTCATTTCTAGGGGAAAATCTTTCCCTATTTTTCCTCTACATTGAGCCCTCCTTTGTGATAAAGAATTATTCATTTTGGGCAGGCAGGGAAACTAAGTCCTTGGTGCATACCAGAAAACTAGCCTACTTTATGTGATATCATGAGCCATGGCTGGGCGTTGTACATAGGTGGCCCTTTGTAACTATTAATTGAATTGAAATGATTTGGGTTGTAGGGCAGGTTTCAGCCTAAAAGGCAAAAAAATATATATATAATAAAAATAAAAAAATAAATATGTCTGCAGTCCTACTTCTCCATCTTCTAAGCACTTACTTCAGGTCTCTCATTATTCCTGGTCTACATTTGCTTGTTCAGGGCTCTCAAATTGTTCATACCACAGCACCTTGCCTCTCCAAAAACAATCAGGACTTGAGAAATCACATCCCAAGAGCTTGTCTGGCATATCTGATAAATCTGATATGATTCTAGTCTATGCTGAATAAAGAGGGCTAAAAAGAATTACTTTTAAGTAATATAAATACATTTTTAACAGAGGCCCTCTTGAGATAATGTTCTCTACTTTTGTTGTCTAATCCATCAATGACTCTAATTATGGGAATTTCTGACCAGTGGATGAAATATTTTTGGTCAGAGAGTCTGTTCCAGGGAGCTCTTATACTCTATTTCTCACATCCTACCACATAGAGGTACCACTTATAAGTAGCCCCAACTCATTATTAGAGGCTAAACAACTCCCATTCTTTATAAATATACCTGCAACACAAAATTGGCCGCAGAATACAGTCCAGGCCTCACCACGGACTGAGTTCTTTTTTACTCAGATCCTATATAATTGGGGAGTACAGTGGAGGTTCCATCTGGTAACTTCTGGAATAATTCGATGATTCCCTACTGTTCTCTCCCCATGAGCCCTGGGTCTCCTGTCCCCTTAGGCTCAGTCTCACCAGCCCTGAGAACAGGAGGGAAGTGGGTGTATAACACCTGGTGAATAAATTTACACTCACAGATAATTGTTTCCATGTTGGTTTTTCATAATTAGCTAAACAGGCTGGAGTTAAGTTTCATGTGTGATAACGTGTATGGGAATCCTGCCAAAAGATGAAGGGTGGATGAGGAAGTCATCAAGTTTGTGAAAGAACTTTTTTTCTCCCTGACTTTTGTTGACTAGTTACTAGAAACTATAACTGTGCCAGCATTTATTTGGTTATTTAGTTAAAGGATAGAAGAAGAGCACATTTAGCTCCACAAATCTGGTTGAGGTTGTTACATATCCATACACATTTCATTACCTAGCATGTATGTAAAAATAGAAATAGTAATGCCAACAGATTGAGTTGGTGTTTTCATAATTTGAAAATTACATCTGCAGATGTGTCTGATCTTTAGGAAAAAAAATTAGAGGCTTTGTTAAGTCTCAAATAAAAGAAATTTGGAAAAATAAATGGGAAGGCAGGTGGTTAGAGCTGACAACTTGAATAATGGACGGTGTCATATTGTTGGGAGGGAGGGAGACAGAGAGAGTGAGAGACACAGAGACAGAGAGAGAGACAGAAAGACAGAGAGAGAGAGAGAGAGAGAGAGACAGAGACAGAGACAGAAAGAGAGAGAGAGAGAGAGAGCGCTATCACTCCTCTCATTATCCTGTAGTAGCTTTTCTAGTGTGGCAGGTGGATGGGCATTGCATTTATTTTTTTATTGTCCTAATTTGTGCAATAAATCACATGAGTTTAAGTGAAACAAGACACACCCTAATTAGCTGTGTTCTTGAATGATTCTACCATAATTTCTGAAAGGACAAAACATTTTTCTCCCTGTGCATCTCTCAAGTGTAGTAGTTATGTAGGCATATTTTCCACACTCTTTTCTAGAATGTTACTTCTCATGAGAACCGTGCAAAATTGTGTTCCCATCCAATGTAATACAGTTCAATACACCTAACTGTATGTAAGACACTATTCCCCCTCTTGGCTTACAAGAGAAAATAAAAACAGTCCCTGACCTCAAGACACTTGCATTCTTCTGTGGTATGAGGGGAAGTAACATGTATGTGATAATTTTGACATTTGTTTTTATGGACTTTTAAAAAATCTTATGGGAAATTGCTATGAATAAGTTCTTTTGTGTTGGACAGGGAATGCTTATGGTGGTGTTATGGAAGGATATCTCACATCACAATTTACATATCAAATCACATTATAAGGTAAATACCATCCATGCTCATGTTAATGAGCAGTTTCCCAGGATTCCTTGCCATTTTATGGAGCAAGACGGGTTCTAAACCCATTATTTTTAAGGCCTTTGATGAAATTGAGACTTAGTGAATTGATTAACAACCTTTGAACGGCATGCATTCTCTCCACCTACCAGTCTAATGTACAAATGGAGAAGGTATGGTATTTATGTTTGCAAAGAGGCACCATGGTGTAGTACAGTGGTATCAAATTCAAAGAGAAATGAGGCCACTAAACTGTACCTAAGGATCCCTGTGGGTACATATTAACTTAGAAAACCATCTATTGGTCAAGTGCCTAAGGCCGGATTTGAACTCAGGTCCTCCTGACTCCAGGACTGGTGTTCTATTCACTGCACCACCTAGCTGCCCCTGGAACATAGTATTCTTTTTTTTTGGTAGGGCAGTTGGGGTTAAGTGAGTTGTCTAAGGTCACACAGCTAGTACATGTCTCAAGTGTCTGAGGCTGGATTATTCTTTAAGGAGAGTAGTGTAAAATAAGGATAGGAAGGCACAGGTTGTGGAAATCATCTAAATGTACCTATTTCTGTTGAAGGAATTCATTCTTCCATCCTTCCAGTCAACCAGGAGTATTTTATTTTTCAACTCTTCTTTAGCTTTCTCTCCTCAACACTGCTTTCCCCCACTTCCCAATCTAATCAGTTGCTAAGTCTTGTCAATTCTTTATCCACAACAGCTTTCACATCCATTTATTCCACTCACATGGCTGCCATGTAAGTTCAGAACCTCTGTGATTCTCTTCTGTTCTGTTATGCCACATCCTCATATTGGTCTCCTTGCTTCTAACTCTTCCCTCTCTATTCTATCCTGTATTTAGGAGACAAAAAAATGAGAAGAGGGAAGAGAGTTCCGGGCCAGCCGGTGAAAATACCTGGAGTCAGGAAATGGGGTGTTTCTTGAGAGGAACAACAAGGAGGTCAGTGTTACTGGATCATAGAATATATGAAAGGGAGTAAGACCCTGGAAGCATAGTAAAGGGCCAAGGCTTTAAAAGCCAAATGGACTAATTTATATTTGATCTTGGTGATTATAGGGAACCCAGGAGTCACTTGAGTGAGGTATGACATGGTCAAATCACTTTAGGAAGATCAGTTTGGCAATTTATTAGAGGATGGTCCAGAGTGAGGAGAGACTTGAGGAAGGTTGACTAACCAGCAGGCTATTACCATAGTAATGGAGCTAGATGGCACAGTAGATTAGTGTGCCAGTCCTGGAGTCAGGAGGACCTGAGTTCAAATCCAGCCTCAGACACATACTAGCTGTATGGCCCTGGGCAAGTCACTTAACCCTGTTAGCCAAAGTTTCTTCATCTGTCAGATGAGCTGGAGAAGGAAATGGCAAACAACTCCAATATCTTTGCCAAGAAAACCCCAAATGGGATCACGAAGAGTTGGGCATGACTAATTGACTAAACAACAAAAACATTGTAATAATCCAGGCACAAGTTGATGGGAGTCTGTACAGGGTGGTGGCAATGTTAGAAGAGAGAAGGGGGGCTTATACAACAGGCGTTATGAAAGAAAACTTACAGGACTGGGCAAATGATTGGATATGGGGGTGTGAGAGAGTGAGTTTACAAAACAGTTCATTATAGAGTTCTCTAAATAGCTGCTGTCTTGTCCATTTCAACTATGATTAGATTTATTAAAAAAGTGTGAGGTTATAATTTAAAAAAAAACCCAACAACTATTGAATAAAGCAAGCTACAGCTTGAGAAACCATAGTAGCAACAAACCAAAGTTGGACAATGTTAAGTAGTGATATTTTATTGCCTGACAATTTGCATATCATCACCCATAAAGCTTTATGCTGTGACTTTATTCTCTCTTTTGGTCTCCTGGCTTGCATCCAGTGACATTTTCCTTATAGACTTCACCTCTTTTATAGAGTTGAAAGCATTTGTTCCTTCTACTTTGTTATAGCATTTTCCTTGGCATAATTTCAAACCTCTTACGGGAGGGACACAGCTTGGGCAGAGACAGATGCAAAATATTAATCCTTGTATTTAATGACCAAAACAGATCCCTTGCATTAATAATATGAACCACAAACATTCTCTGAAAGACCAAGACCTAATGAAATAGATAGCACACATATCTATAAAGCCTGAAGTTTTAAAAAGTACTTAACTCACAACAACTCCATGAAGTAGGAAATGCAAGTATTATTTCCAATAAGCTTACGGTGGAACTGAAGGTCAGAGAGGATAGGTGATTAATCTAAGGCAACACAGCTAGGAAGTGCCAAAGCTCAATTTTGAATCTAGGTCCTTTGACTCATAAACTACTGCTCTTTTCACTAAATCACTAGATAAATGTTCTCTCTCTCTCTCTCTCTCTCTCTCTCTCTCTCTCTCTCTCTCTCTCTCTCTCTCATTATCTGTCTACCATAGTTTCTGTGTCTCTGTGAATAACTTGCTTTTTCCAATAGCAGATGCTGGTGTCAAGAAATCTTGGGTATTTGCTAGTACTTTCGAATCCCCCTACCTCCATCAGACCCTATGAGCAGTAACTCAGCCTTTGCTTAAAAAACTGTTTTGAAGGGGAATTCCCTACTTCCAAAGGAGGCCCATTAGACTTTTGGATAGCTCTAGGTAAACAGCTTTGACAATATTCCCCAATCTTTCTTTTGCAAAACTCTATCAGTCAGTCTTCTAATAGAATTTGTCCTTGATGCCATGAAGGTTTTTTGTGGCTGTTGTTGCCTTTTCTAGATTTTCGTTAACCATCCCTTTAGTAATACATTCTTAGAGTGCATGGGGTATTCAGGAGGACTAGCACCTTTGGCATGAGGACTTGCTGAACCCTTTTCAGGGCTGCTCATTCATCTTTGGTGTCTACCTGGTACTCAACTTTCACCTGTGACTCCAAGAAGTTGTAGCGTGTGCAACAGCCACCCCTGGGTAAACTGTCTCAGCAGTTGGGGCAAACCAAGTTGAGGGTAACTGATGGTACTCAATCCCTTTGAAGAATTGGAGTGGTGTCTACTCCAAGCATGTTGAAGACGTGCCCAGGGTGGAATGCTCAGATGAGAACAATTTGCTCCAATGGCTATGAAAGGAGCTGAAGCAGGCATTGTGGAGTGCTTGGATCTTGGCCAGACATCAAAAACACCAAGGTCATCTACTTCATCCTGGGCCATTGCCAATTTTCTTGACTTTTGTCTTGCCTTTGGATTCTGATGACTCTGGAAGAGAGTGAGGCTTATGACTTCATGCAGTTCTGCCTTATTTAAATCCAATTCACTCATGAATCAAGGTATCATTGGCCATCTATGAAAAACAACAGCAAACAACAACAGTAATACATACTAAAATTTTGCCAGGAATTGATGCCAGGCCCATTGATCTGTACTTTGTATACACCATTCCCTTACCTTTGGTGAAAATTAAGACAATATTTACCCTCCTCCAGTGCTGTAGTGCCTCTTCTTATTGTTGGAGACAAGTATAGGGATCCTGCCCTCATCATAGGGAGATTGGGCAGGAGGGTACAATAATTTTGTGTTAGAATTGGAAAGGAATTTAGAGGCTATCAGGTATTCTCCTTCCTACTATAAATGAGGAAAATAAGGCAGAGAGAGGCTAAATTATTAATCTAAAATGTCTCAGCAACTTAAAGACTTTCCTACCTTAAAGGCAGGAAAAGAAATAAGGTTTCTAGACCCATTCCCTCTCACCAATTAACAAACATTTATTTTATTTTCCTCCCATTTTCTTCACCCCAACGGGGGGAAAAGAAAAAGGAAACCCTTGAAACGAATATGTCTTCATATGAAATAAATTCCCACATTAGCTGTGTCCAAAAATGTGTGTCTCATTCAACATCTTGAGTCCATCAGATCTTTTTCCAAGATACAGTTCTGTTGTTTTTTTGTGACTTGGAGTAACATAGAGAAGGCATGATTGGAGTTGGTAGGTGAGAGGAATCTCAACAAACTTTTGTCCACTGCTCTTAAAAGCAGGCATTACTGTGATGTCCTTTTCTCTATCATGGAACATCAATTTCTATTAAAGCTTAGGATCTATCTAATGGAAAATCTGTTCACCTAAAACCAATCCCCTTCCAGAATGACAGTTAGAGTTAATCCTGAACTTGCCAGTAGAAGTGTTCCTTAAAGAGAATAGCCATTCATTTCTACATTGTACACATCCTGCATTATGGCTGTTTTCCACATCAGATTGTCAGTTTCAATGAACTTCAGAGGCCCTCTAGACCAAACCACAAGATGAGCCATTAACCAACTCTGATTGAGAGAGCCCCAATGAGAGGGTATCTTCAGTCTCCCAATTGAGCAATTCCAATCTTGGATAACTAATTATTGGGAAGTTTTTCTTGACATCTACCTACAATTCACCTCTTTGCATTTCTACTCATTGCACCTAAGTGTCCTTTGGAATCAAGCGCTAGACGTGACAACTTACATGCCAAAGTCTTGAAGACCATTATCATGCCTCACCTCTTCTCCAGGCTGTCCCTCAAATGGTTGGCCAATATGGTTGCCGTCTTCTAGATACCCTCCAGCTTATCAATGCCCTTCTTAAAATCTCTTACCCAGAACTGAAAACGGTTCAGTCTAATCAAGGCTCAGGGCAATGTGATTATTACTTCTCAGTTCTTAAGACCCTATTGGTTTCCTAATATAGGCTTATATCTCATAAGTTTTCTTGGTTGCTGTATCACACTGGTGACTCATTCAGCTTGTAGTCTAATCAAAACAAAACAAAATAAAACAATAAAACAAAACCAAGATCTTTTAAAGAGGAAGTTCTGCTAGCCATATTTCCCGTCTTTTATTTATGAAGTTGATATTTTAAACCATATGCAAAGCTTTATAGTTATCATTATATTTCATCTTTTTCAATTTTTGCCAGAGCTCTTGATCAGGAGCTGGCAAACTATGGCTCATGGGTTAAGGATGGCTTTTACATTTTAAAATACTTCAATTTAATATACTTTTAAAAATGTGCAAACTGTTCTTAGCTCTCAGGGATACAAAAATAGATGGAAGGTCATATTTGGCTAAGAGTAGGCTAAGAATGCCTACTTCATATGGTTTCAATGGGGATCAAATGACTATATATATATATAATATATATATGTGTGTGTGTGTATGTATGTATGTATATATATATATTCAAACACACACACACACATACACACACACAGTGCTTTGCAAACTTTATAATTATCTACATGTATCAACCATTATTTATTTGTTTATTGTAATCAAATGACCACTCTGTAACATTTGATACTATTGAATCTGGATACTTTCTTTTAATTGGGCTTTCATGAGATTACTCTTTTGTGGCTTTCCTCCTACTTCCTTGGCTACTCCTTCTCAAGCTCCCTTCAATGACCATTTCTTTCATTTCTCATATTCTAAACAAAGTGTATGTCTCCAAAACTCTGACTTTGGCCTTTTATTTTTTCTCTCTCTACACCTTAACTTTTGATGATTTTCTCAGATGTCTCCACCAACCCACTACCCACAATGTATAAATTGTCTCTGGGACTTTAGAAAATGCATGATCTTTTCAGAACACATGATTTGACTAGTGCAATACGAACTGATAAATAGAAGTATGTATAGAATAATTTTACATATATACCTATTTGTATCTAATGGTAGCTATTTCTAGGGCAGGGCAAGGGAGGAAAGAAAAAAATTTACATTATAATTTTGTTGTGTATTTGAAAGGAATAGAAAATTGTACATAGTAGATTTGCAGTTTCAAGTGCAATCATCTTTTTTATTAAACTTTGTTATGGAAATGCTTGTTGTATTCCACAAATTAAAAAATAAAATAAAGTAACCTCAAAAAAGGGCACGTACTTCATAAGAGCCTCATGTAAGAACTGTAAATTCAAATATATTCCCTAGGTTTTGGTTTCTATGGGGATCAAATGACTATATATGTATATATACACATATATATGTATATATACACACATATATGGTGCTTTATAATGGCATATCTATGTCAATTATTCTATATTTTTAAAAATCAAATGACCACTTCTTGACTACTCTGCTAGGTATTAGGTGATGGAGGAGATACAAAAGTTGGGAAGTTAAAACTAACAGAACACGATGAAATACTAAATTGTATGTTATTGATAATGAACTTTGGAGAGAGTTCAGAGGAAAGGAAGATCAATGAGTACTGGAGTGATCAGGAAAAACATGATGGAGGAGGTAAGTCTTGTATTGGGGCTTGAAAAGTGGAGAATAGGTGTTAATTGTTCCCTGTTGGGAACATGAAGATCAAGGTATTCCATTATTCCATTATTTTATTCATTTCTTTCATTAAACAAGCCGTTATTAATTGGCTAGTAGGTACTATTTTAGGAACTAGGTCCTAGGTACTGGGGGTACAAAGACAAAAAAATAGTCCTTATTCTCTCACAGAGATTATAATTGAAATCATGAAAGTTGAGGATATCAACAAAAGACAGGGTATATAGAGAGAAATTAAATGAGCCTTTGGAGAGAGCTTTGGGAATTGCCACAGTTAGGGGGTGAGTCATGGATGATAATTGTGCAAAGGAGACTGAAGCATGGCCGTAGAGGAAAGAAGGGGCATCAAAAGGAGTATAATTTGTTGAACAGTGACCAATGCTGAAGAGAGGTTCACCAGATTTTTGCTTCCTCTTTGTGTGACCTTGGACAGTTTGCTTAATCTTCCTAGTGCTCAGCTTCCTCATGTGTAAACTAATGGACTTGTAATGGATGGCTTTTAAGGTCCCTCCTATCTTTCTAGATTTGTGATCCCATGATTTAACAATTAAAAGACCTTGGAGGGGCACCTAGGTGGCGCAGTGAGTAGAGCACAGGCCCTGGAGTTAGGAGGACCTGAGTTCAAATCAGACCTCAGACACTTGACACACTTGCTACTTTGTGTGACCTTGGGCAAGTCACTTAACCCCAATTGCCCTGCCTTTCCCCTTCCAAAAAATAAAATAAAATAAAAGACCTTGGAAAAGTCCTTTTCAGTTAAATGATGAAAGACCCCAGAAGCTAGATCGAAATAGATTAAGAAGTGAGTGACAAGAGAGGAAGCGTAGGCAATGATAATTTTTTTTGTGCTAGTTTGTTTAAGAAGGAGAGGAAATATATAGGATAAATGTTTGAGGAGATGAGTGAAGGTTTTTTTAATGATAGGGAAGAGTTGGGTAGCTTTGTAGTTCATATGGAAGGAGTCAAGAGAATAGGAGAGACTGGAGATTATAATGAAATAAAATATGTTTGAGGGGGGTCATGTGCCAGAAGATAGAAGCGGCACAATTAAATTAAATGCATACTTAGAGAGTTTGGCCTTAGTGAGAAGGGCTACTTCTTTGTCAGAGAGTGATTCAAAGAAGAAGAGAAGATGGAGTTTTGAGGTATAAAAAGGTGATAAAGAGGGAGTTCATAATGAATGATTCTTTCCCCCCAGTAAAGTATGAGGCAGGAGTGGGGGACTTGCAGCCTCGAGGACACATGTGGCCCTCTAGGTCCTCAAGTGCAGCTCTTTGATTGAGTTCAAGCTTGAAAATTTGGATTCAGTCAAAGGGCTGCACTTGAGGACCTAGAGGGCCACATGTGGCTTCAAGGCTTCAGGTTCCCCACCCCTGGTTATAAGGTAAGGTCCTCCACTGAGAATGAGAAAGTAGGAGACAGAGGAGGAAACTTGATGAGAAAAGGGCATGTTTGGAATTCTCACTACTTGAAGTGTGATCATCAGTTAGGGGCTAAAAATTACCATGCAGTGGTGTAGGCTCAGTTGAGATTAGATAGCAAACATTTTTAGTGGACCCAGTCCGCCTGGTTGTATGATTTCCTCCATTTAACTCCTATTCTGTTTTCACCTTTGGATTGTGTTATGTTGTATCTTGTAATGATTCTCACTCAAGTAAATGTTCCTCCAAGCAACCCTGCTGCATTTTCTGCCCTAGGTAATAGACCGTCTAGACAGTGAGAGTGAGTATTGATTAAGGCTCAATAAAAGTAGTAGGGCATGACACAAAGCTTTTTCTTAAGTGAAAAGAAGTGGATTGTTTTTACAACCGTATCTAGTCTTGTTATCAACAGGGAAGCACTGTATGATGCCTGGAAAGGAAAGACTCTATCAAAGCAATCTGACTTCTATTAGATGAACGCAACGAGGGAAGGCTTTGAGAGGAGAGGGATACAGAAAAATAGTTTCTGAGAAATGAAATTCACAAAAATCGTTTATAATTACTGTTTAAAAATCACAGGAATCATAGGATCATGAATTTAGAGTTGGAAGGGACCAGAGAGGTCATCTAATCCAACCTCCTCATTTTACAAGATGAGGCAACTGAGTCCCAGAGAGGTTGTGACTTGTCTAATGTCATATGAATAGTGATAGAGTCAGGATTTGAACCCAGGTCCTTTGATTCCAAAGTCAAGCTCTTTTTAAAAAAAACATCATCACACTGCAGAAATGAGGCAGATGCTGCATTAAATATTTTCAATTTCAGGAGGATCTTTTTTTTTAAATTTAAAAACTTTCTCTTTCCCTCCTCTTTCCCTCTTCTCAGTTCTTGACTATGTTGTATCAGCAGAAAAGGAAGCACAAATTGTTTTGCTTTTCTCTTGATTAACTTAAAATACTCAAAGAAAACATGCAGATTTAGGTGAAATTAATACCCAATAAGTCTCTAAATCACAAGCAGAGTTCCCCCTGCCCCCTTCCTTTTTCCTGGTCAAATATATAGTGTCTGTCTGTCTATCTATCTATCATCCTGGTCAAATATGCATACACATATGTATATATATGTATATAATCATTTGACATATGCATACATATATACATATACAGAAAGAGAGACAGACACACACACACAGTGGGGGTGGGGAGAGAGAGAGAGAGAGAGAGAGAGAGAGAGAGAGAGAGAGAGAGAGATTGCCTCTTAGAGCTTGTCGGGGACAAATTTACTGATGCTATAGTCTGATAAGGTGCATACTAATGCCACTAAGAAAAAAGAGAGTTAACATTAGGTCCTGAATGCAAATACTTTTCTTGCCACCCATAGTCTTGCAGTTTTTGAGGTGATGCACAATTGGACTTTTCATCACACTTCTTTGATTAGTTTTTCAGCTAATGAGATGTTGACAGCTCTTTTGCTAGTGACAACAAACCTGTTTCAGTGTTTCTTTTCCTCTCCTCTCCTCCCCTCCCCTCCCCTCTCTTCTCTTTTTCTTTCTTCCTTTCTTTATTGCTTTCCCTTCCTTCCTTCCTTCCTTCCTTCCTTCCTTCCTTCCTTCCTTCCTTCCTTCCTTCCTTCCTTCCTTCCTTCCTTTCTTCCTTCCTTCCATTTGCTTTCCATCTTCTAGGAAGGGTTTACTTCAGGAGATTTACTTGCTGCTCAAACAAGATGGCCCAGGGGTTAGGATAACTGAATGATAGATACGGGACCTCTGTTCAGAGGCCACAGCTATATGACAAGACTAAGTAGGTCATTGGGTAGTTAATGAATTTAAACACATTACAGGCTCTTGTTGCATCAAAAATCTAAATGGTTCTCCATTAACCTTTAGCCTTCCTTCATTCATTCAACAATCATTTATCTGACATTCTTCAACTTGGCATTCAAGGCCTTTAATAAGCTTACCCTGCACTACTTATCAACTTTACCTTCTAGCTTTCTCCCGAACAGTATCTCTGATCTAACCGGACAAATACTGGTAGATTCCACATAGGACTGGAATTTCTTCTTCCTATCCATGCTTTACATGCTGTACCCAGCCCTTTGTCTCCCCTTTTCTTCTCTAATTTCAATCCACCTATTTTAAAAGTCTTGTTCCAAATCTGTTGTCTTCATGAAACCTTCCTAACGGCACTACCCATGACACATATGTGTGTCATATAAACATCAGCTTTTTAAAATAGTGCTTATTGGCAAAACCACACATTTCACACTTAAGTAATAATGCAAGGCATTGCAATGAATAACATCCATTTGTATATATCCTTTCTTCTCAACTAGATTTGTTACTGTTAATGTCATAATAATAATAATAATAATAATAATTTTTTTGGTACAGACCTATGATATCATTGATGTTGGGAACTCTCTATTTACCTATGGTTTAAAACATGACCAGATTTTCCCCACCCTAAAAACCTTCATTAGAACCTTCGTTAAGCTATTGACCAATGTTTCCACTCTCAGTCTTTTTCAAACTCCTAGAACAGTTGCCTATGTTTATTACTTCCCCTTCCTCTACTCTCATTTACTCTTCAGCCCTCTGTAATCCAGTTTCTGACCTCACTGCTCAACTAAAACCACTCTCTCCAAAGTTAACAGTGATCTCTTAGTCACCAGTCAGATAGTCAGTAAGCATTTATTAAGTACTTACTATGTTCTAGACACTGTGCCAAGTGCTAGGTGTACAAAGAAAGACAAAAGATGGTCCCTACCCTTGAGGAGTTCACAATGTAAAGGGGCAGACTGTATGCAAATAACTATGTGCAGACATGCTATACACAGGATAAGCAGGAAATAATCAACATAGGGAAGGCATTACTGTAACCTGAGACCCAAAGCCCCTTGGTATGGAACTCTCTCCTCACTGATAGACATCAGTGCTCTCTGCACCTGTGTGAGAGGGTGGGGCAGATTTGGTGAGAGTGAGAGGAGAGAACTACTCTCTTTGTGTTGAGAAATCTCTTTAGGCACTTTGGGTTTGATTGTTGCCTTGGGCATTCAGTTTTGTGAGAAGAAATGGAAGATATCAAACCCACTTCAGGTTGTTGAAAGAAAAGGCTGACACATATTATCCTATGTATACTTTCTCTAATTTCTGTTTTCCTATTGACTTGGAAAAATGAGTTTCTTTGCTAATTAACTATTTGTGTTGATTGTGGAACTACTATATGATGGGAAAGGAGTCAAGATAGGTATAAAGCTTGAGGTCCTTCTCCCCCATTAAGAAACAGCAATCAGAAGTTTAACTTGAACCTGAAAATCACATCCTCCAGACCAGGGGTGGGGAACCTGTGCCTTGGAGCCATATGTGGCCCTCTAGGTCCTCAAGTGCAGCCCTTTGACTGAATCTAAACTTCAGAGAACAATCCCCTTAATAAAATGATTTGTTCTGAATAACTTAGATTCAGGCTGTACTCAAGGACCTAGAAGGTCACAAGTTGTCTTGAGGCAGTAGGTTCCCCACCCCAGCTCCAGACTAATAATATTAAAGGAAACAGATAGATAGCCCTTCATGCCCTCTCTGAGGAGAGCAGAGAGTTAAGCTCTGCCTCCAAATTCTTACTTTTCCTCCTGGCAAGAATTAAAGTCTCCCTTGCAATATCATTTCTTGTTTATCAACTGTGGACAGTTATTCAGCAAAAAATAAAATCCAGTTCATAATAGTCAGATTCTCTTCTTTATAACTTGACCAATGAATGGGGCTTATTTTTCTTTTAACATTTAAAAATATTCTGAACTTGGCTAAATATAATCCTGACATATTGCAATGAATTTAGTAACCTCTTCATCATAATAAAAATTAGGTGTTTTTTTTTGTTCCTTTTGCTTTGAAATACGTTCAGATTATTAGGTATTTTGGTGCCTCATTAAAAATGAATTTTAACGTGAAGTCTAAACAGAACCATTTTGGCTTTGTCATTTGTACCATAGCTGGTGGCTATTAATATTGGTCAATGATTTAGTCTCTAGAAGTCTTTGTATTTTCTCTTTATTTAGATATCTCACATTCTCAATATAATCAAGACAACAAAGTAGACCTTGACACAAAATTGGATCAAATCTGGTGGTTTGGTTTTGTTTTGGACAAGTTCACTTCTTTGGAGTTATTTGGGGAAGACCTTTTGTACAGAGCCCTATTACTAGGTTACACTCCAAGGACAAAAGGAAAGTTCCCACATACTCCCAAAATATTTATAGCAGTACTTTTCGTGACAGCTAAGAAATAGAAAGGGGCAGCTAGGTGGCACAGTGGACAAAGCATTGTCCTTGGAATCAGGAAGACTCATGTTCATGGGCTCAAATCTGATCTCAGAAAATTACTAGTTGTGTGACAATGGGCAAAGTCACTTAATCCTGTTCGCCTCACTTTCTTTATCTGTAAAATAAGTTGGAGAAATAAATGGCAACTCACTCCAGTATCTCTGCCAAGAAAACCCCAAATAGATTCACAGGGAGTTGGACATGACTGAAACAACTAAACAACAACATTGACAAAAAGAATTGGAAACAAAGTAGATACCCATCAATCAGGGGACTGGCTAAACAAATTGTTGCTCATGAATATGTTGAAATATTATTGTGTTGTAAGAAATGATATGGGGTGACAGAGAAAATCATAAAAAATATTAATATGAACTGATGTAGAGTGAAGTAAGCAGTGCCAAGAAAACAATATACACAATAACTTTGTTGTTGTTTAGTTGTTTTTATTCATGTCAGACTTTTTGTGAGCCCATTTGGGGTTTTCTTGGCAGAGATATTGAAGTGGTTTGCCATTTCCTTCTCCAGCTCATTTTACAAGTAAGGAAACTGAAGGAAACAGGGTTAAGTGACTTGCCAGGGTCTGATGACAGATTTGAACTCAGGGAGATGAGTCTTCCCAATCCTAGACCCAGCTGTCCTTTATACAGTATTTATACCAATTTAAATGGAGAGAACAGCACACTAAAAAAATCAAAAGTAAATGTGACAAAATTACAATGATCAGGTAAGATTCAAATGAAGAGATATGAGAAGACACCCCCAACCTACCCCTTCATTGAGCTGGGAGATCCACAGGCATTGTATATACAGATGTTTTGGACTTTTTTTAATGTGTCAATCAGTTGTGCTAATTTTTTTTTCTCTAAAATAATACTATTTCTCATGTGGGATAACTCTTTGGAAGAGGGAGGAGAAGGGATACTTGGGATAACTATGATGATAGCTTTATATTTATAAATTATATATGTATATATATAGTTATATATATGTTTTATATATATATGTATAAGCCATACACATAAGAAAAAGAAAATATCAATAAAAACTTATTTTACAAAAGAAAGATCAAGAAATGTTTACTGTAGAAGGTAGAATTTTATCTGGGACTTGAAGGAAGCCAGAGAAGCCAGGAGGTGAAGATAAGAAGGGAGAACATTCCAGATATGGAGGACAGACAGGGAAAATGGCCATAGCCAAGATATAATGGTCTTTTCTCAGTCCTCATCCTTCTTGAGCTGCTGTACTTGACTTGTTGACTAGTCTTTCCTCCTGATCACTCTCTTCTCTCAAAGCCTACTTTTGCCTTGTTTGTGACAAGGTGATAACATTGATGTTTATGAGTTAGGAAGTGTGTAGACAAATTATGGTTCTTGAATGCAATGGAATATGAGTGCACTATGAGCAATAACAAGCATAATGAATACAGAGAAGCATGGAAAGACTTACATGAACTGATGCGCAATAAAGTAAGAAAAAGCAGAAAAACACTACACACAATGACAATAAAAAAGTAAAAGGAAAGAACAAGAATAACAAAATAATTGAAACTGACTATTAGGGAATCATGAAGAGTAAGCCTGCCTCCAAAGAAAAGATATGAGAAGATATCTGCTCCTGCTCTTTTGACGAGATGGAAGAGGGGGAGATGTCATGGAGGATTATGGGTGTGGAACACAGCATATAATGGCAGACTTGTTCAAAGTATTGATTGATTTGATTGGACAGGGTTTGACTTGCCTGTCTGACTATTCCTTTTCATCTATATCATGCCCTTTAAATGTGTACCCTAAAGCTTTGTACTGGGCCTTTTTCTCACTCAACACTTTCTCTCCTGGCAAAACTATCAGTCCCAGACTTCATTGCTAGAGGCTTTACTTGCTACCAGGCAGCTAGATGGCACAGTCGATAGTGAGGAATTCTATCCCACTGCGGGGGCAGTCAGAAAGAATTGAGTTAGAATCCTGCCTCAGATGCCTACTATTTGTGAGACCCTCAGCAACCTCAATTTGCCTCCTTTTTCTCATCTATAAAATGCAGATAATAATAGCATCTATCTCCCGGGGTTGTTGTGAAAATTAAATTAAATTAAATGATAGAATATTTGTAAAAGTTCTTGCAAACCTTAAAGTACTATATATAAATGTGAGATTTTCTTAACAACTACAAAATGGCATAGATGACATTTTAGGTCTTTTGATTTGATGATTCCAATTCCAGTGCTTCTTCAATTACATATATTGCTCTTTGAAGTAGGGGGGTGATAATTTTTTTTTTTTTTGTATTTCACATAGCATGCAGAATGGACTTCTGTACATAGCAAGTGCTTAATTTTTGAACTCAGTCAACTACAAATGAACCCTAGATCACTCATTAAGATGACGAACAACATTATATTGATAATATTCTGATGCTTTTCTGCTATCTTGACACAGGCATGGTATTTGTTCCAGAAGGAGCAGAAACTACTAGTTTCTTTTTAATCTTTGGTTTTTTTCTGAGCCTGTAGATAAAAGAAAGTCAACATTTTTTAATTCAACAACTACTTATTAAACACCTATTGTGGGAAAATTAAGTGACTTTCCTAGGATCAGACAGGTGATAAGTGGCAGAGCTGGGATTTGAACCCAAGTCCTCTGAAGCTGACCATGCTGTCTGCTGTCAAAAGGTCTGATTTGTCAAGATACTAAGTTGAAATACAACTTTTTGTTCTCTTTATCACTTTTGAGGTTGCAGGTGGGAGAGTCTTTAAAAGGATAGGTAAGTGGATAGAGACTCAGTCTTCACTCGGGCTTTATCCTCCTTCTTAGTATTTACTCTCACAGAGGGGAAGAAGGAAAGAAAGAAAAAAGACTAGGCTATTTACTATTTACTTCTAGGATAGCAACATAGTCAGGGGCTGTTATGATATTAATGGCCTAGAGTGGAGTCCTGGGGAAAGACCAGGCAAGAGCCGTCTTTATCTGTTTCCCTTTCCCCTGTCTTCCACTGTTGCACCATTCTAAGCCCCAGCTTTGTGCAGTGCATCTCCTCCTTTCAAGCAGGTTAGTGAAAAAATAATTATTTATCCACATTTTAAATGTTTGCCTGTGTGTATGACACAGCTCCTAAGATCTCTCACCTCTTTTCTCAGTCTTCTCTATTGCAAAACTCTCTCTGTCCTCACACTAACCACAACTGGGACTCTTCAGAGCCCCATTTATTAGCCATTCCTAGCATGAATTCAACTACTTTCAACTTAGTCTTTTAATTTGTTTTGATAAATTTTATTGGTATATTTTGTTTTTATGTTGCCCAGATTTTCATCCCTATCTTTATCTCCTCTGAGAGAGCTATCCCTTATAACATTTTTTTAGGGAAGAAAAAAAAGCTTTAGGGTACACATTTACAGGGCATGATAGAGATGAAAAGGAATAGTCAGACAGGCAGGTCAAACCCTGCCCAATCAAACCAATCAACACTTTGAAAAAGTCTGCCATTATATGCTGTGTTCCACACCCATAATCCTCTACAACATCCCCCCCACCCCCTTTCCCATCTCTTCAAAAGAGCAGGAGCAGATATCTTCTCATATCTTTTCTTTGGAGGCAGGCTTGCTCTTCATAATTCCCTAATAGTTTCAATTGTTTTGTTATTCTTGTTCTTTCCTTTTACTTTTTTATTGTCATTGTGTGTATTGTTTTTCTGCTTCTTCTTACTTTATTGCGCATCAGTTCATGTGAGTCTTTACATGCTTCTCTGTATTCATTATGTTTGTTATTGCTCATAGTGCAGTCATATTCCATTGCATTCATGGACCATAATTTGTTTAGACATTTCCTAACTCGTGAGCATCAATGCTGTCACCAGGTCTCTGCTACCACAAAAAGTAGTGTTGTAAATATTTTAGTGTATATGGAGTCTTTCTTTTTTGTCACTGTCCTCCTTTGGGGTATATGTCTAGCAGGGGAATCTCTGGGTCAAAGGGATTGATATTTTAGCCACTTTACTTGCATAATTCCAAACTGCTTTTCAGAATTCACCTTAATCTTAATCATAGATGCTGTTTGATGGGAATCATGGAACACCACAATCTCGGAAGAGCAATATTACAAGTCACCCAAAGGGTGATAGAAAGAGACATAGTTGTAAAGATGATGGGAGTCAGTATCGTACAATGGAAAGAGCACTGGTTACGGAGTCTTTCTTTTTGTTTATTATCAAAAGATCCACTAGCTCTTAAGCTTTGGGTTCAAATCCTGCTTCTAATATATGACCTTGGATATCTTTTTGAGGCCTCAGTTTCTTATCTGTGAATTGAGAGGGTGGTAATCTAACGACAACAGATGCATAGCCTGAGTTCTCAGACTGAGAAGCATAAATATAGTTACAAGAGCCCTCAGCAAGCATCTAATCCAACTTAAACTTTATAAATGAGGAATCTGAGGATCAAGAATGTTAAGTAACTGGCTCCAAAGTACACAGATAGTGAGCTTCAGATGTGTGTCACAGCTTCTTATGACTCTAGTTCCATAGTACCAGACAACCTTGTGCCTTGGTAGCTCCTGAGATATCAAATGGATGAAAGGAAGATGTTTAACATATTGAACACGTCATCTATGGATGGTTTATATTAAAATATGGACTAAGAATCACACAATATGAGAAGCATGGAAAGAATTCTGCCTGTGGAGGGAGGACCTACACCTATGAAATCACTGATCCACCTAAATACCGAGTGCTACCCACTATAGATTTACACAAGTTTTTAGTTACTTTACTTGTTTGCTGGTCTATATGTCCTTTAAATCTGTCTCCATATATATTATGTCTCTTAGAATATAAGCTTCTCAGAGAGTGGGAATTGCACATGCTAACAAATTTGTACAGTGGGAGCTTAGCAAGACGCCATGAACTTCATACAGTAAATACTTCTGTTTGTCTATCTGATGATGTTGACATGATGATGACAACATATGTCTGTTGGCAACTAGTACATCATGCCAGTGTATCAGATACAGATGGTGAGGAAAGGAATGGAAATTATTTGGGATGATTCAGCTCTTTGACATATAGCAATGTAGAAGGAACACCTGGATCTTTATGGAAAAGTGAAAGGGAAATGGTTTCCAGGAAGACATCGCCATAACTTGCTCCACCTGTACCATCTGAGGTTGATTCTCAGGCTCCATCTGCTTAGCTTGCCCATGTGGGCTCGGCGAATAACAGTGATGAGAGTCAAAATGGTGGATTAGGTTTCAATATAATTCAGAGGCCAGCAATAAACAACAAAGCTCTTGGATATTGGGATCAAGGTAAGATATTTTGTTTCCTCCTTTGTACCAACTTTCCTTTGCAGACCAACATATACAAATCTGAGTTGTAAAAAAGTAAGAGCATTGTTTGGAGGATACCTTTTGTCTGCAATTCCCTACACCTGGGTTCTAATGGGATAATTAACAAAACTTTAGGATGTTGCCTAGGAATGTCCTCTATTTGTTATTTAATTAGCTTTCGATTCAAATTACATTTTTTGTTCATGTCCAGTGAACTTAGTTCAGAGTGTTGTCAGATCAGAATATCCCATGACATTTGGAGACTGGCTATAGTCCCTCCATTTAACTAGGAGGGTGGATGGGTAGCTGCCACTCTTTGTACTTCGTTGGCCGGAAACTTCAACTTGATATTTCTTGCCCTTGGCATTTTTTTTCATGGTATTGTGGATAAAATTCTGAATTTGGAATCAGGAATATCTTTGTTCAGATCTTCCCACAGACATTTGCTAGTTGTGTGGCTGTGTGAGTTTTAAACATGTCTTGACCTAAACTCCTCACATATAAAGTCAAGCAGTTGAACCAAATTACTTCTAAGGCCTCTTCCAGATTGAAACCTATGATCCTATGGCTATTGTCTTGTTAAAATGGACTTCTTAAGTTACAATATTTGGCAGCTTATTTCTTTAAATATGTTGATTATGCTGCTCATCTTCATTGAGTACATACTGCCCTGCTTCACTGGTGACCAGATTTCCACTCCCCTCTCCCCCGATTTCCCAAGCACAGATTAGCATTTGATTTTATTTTTATAATAAATTTCAATGATATCTTTTTTTACATCATCAAAATTTTCTCCAGTATCCCTTCCCTTCTCCCAGGGAGTCATCCAATGTAACATTTTTTTTTAAAAAAAGAAAGACTGAGAAAAAATAGCGAAAGTGATCAATACATAAAAAAAAAACTGAAAATACGTGCAATGTGCCATATTCATGGGTGTTCCACCTCTGCAAAGTGGGTGGAATAGAGGCATTTCCTCACATTTCTTCTTCTTTGTAATTTTGCAGTTCACTTTTGATTGTTTTGTGGTTGTTCTCTCTGTCTGCCTATCCCCCCTTTCCTAGAATACTCTCCCTGCTCCTCTCTGACTACTGTATTACCTGGCTTTCTTTAAGTCCCAACTAAAATCCCACCTTCCACAAGAAATCTTCCTTAGCCCCTCCTAATTCCAGGGTTTTCCCTCTTTTAATTATTTCCCACTTGTCCTGTATATAGCTTAGCTCTATATGTGTTTTCATGTTGTTTCCTCATTAGATTGTAAACTTTTTTGAAGGCAAGGACTGTTTTTTGCTTCTTTTTGTATTCTCAGTGCTTAGCACAGTGCCTGGCACATGGTAGGCACTTTAATAAATGTTTATTGATTGATTGCATTGTAATAGTTGTCTATATTGTTCTATACACTCTGCTCACTTTATTCTGTTAGTTCATGTAAAAATCTTCCCATGATTTTCTGTATTCGTTATATTCATTTTTCTCATAGCACAGTAATATCTATTACATTCACATTCCATAATTTGTTTAACCATTGCATGGACATTATTAATCAACCTAAGGGTGTGCTAACTCGCAGATCCTTTAAAAGAAAGAAAGAAGCAAATAAACCATGGGATTGTTATATTGTTATTTTCTGAATATAAGTAATTCATGACTCCAATATATTAGCCTTCAAGAAAACAGAAATATTTTTTATATCCTTAGTTGGTTTCAAAACTAACTAATTTCTAGTCTCCATAAATTCAAGAGATAGTTGTGCATCCTATAATGAGGAAAAAGAAAGCAGAAGTCATTTTCCTTCCTCTGAATCTATGCTGCTTTTTACTTTTCCCTGGAAGACTAGAGTCTCATAAATAATTGACTCTCCAAAAAGCTGAGTAACTGATCTTACTTAGTGGATTCTTCCTGAAAGTTTAGATGATTTGGTTAAAATAAGTTTTATTTGTAAATGCAGTATTCTAGGGAACACTGTTGTTCTCTGATAATACTCTTCATTCATTCAAATGAAGTAGAACTATGTTGGCAGCTAGAGGGCACAGCAAATAGAGCACTGGACCTGGAGTCAAGAAGACCTCAGTTCAAATCTGACCTCTGATGCTGCTAGCTCTGTGACCCTGGGCAAGTCAATCGCTATATGTCTCAATTTCCTCATTTGTAAAATGGAGATAGCCACTACCTCCCAGGGTTGTTGTGAGAATCAAATAAGTTGATATTTGTAAAGCATTTACAAACCTTTAAGTACTATGGAAATGCTAGTTTTTGTTATTATTGGTTAGAAAATTTCAGCTCCAATCCTCATAGTGTTCTGCATTCTATAGACCCTTGAGGACCTTTAGTCTCTGGTCACTTTTACAGGAGCAGATTAGTCAGTAGCTGCATTTATGTATTGGAACACATAACTTACATAACTATTCACAGATGAAGGAGACAAAGACACAGCTATGTTTCCCCCCTGCCCCCTTTCTTTTTGTTTTTGATCAAATGAACCTCAGGATGGTCTCCCCTTTTAGGTCATCTATGGCAGATTGGCAGAAAGTCATGAGTAAAAATTCTACACGTTGAGAAGGGGTTGCGGTATTTATGAGTAAATGAGGTAGCCTTATAAATGACATAATATATGCATTGAATTGGTGAAGAAAGTTATAGGGCAAGTAGATGAGTCAGTTTCTGGACTAATGACTCTTGTCATTAGAAGTCAAACTGGATTTGAACTATCCCAGTTACATGAAACTTGTTCTTTAGGGCTGATGGAATAGAAATAGGAGACAGAGGTTTGAATCCAAGTTATGTCATTTACTAACTGTGTGAACATAGGGAAGTCATATAATCTCACTTCAGCTTCTTCATATGTAAAACAGGGATAATTCCATACATCACCAAGTTATTAGTCTGTCAGTCAGTCAATAAAAGTTTCTTAAGTGCCTACTATGTGCTATGTATTAATGCTTAGTTTCAACCAATTAAATTATATATTTATTATATATTATTTATTATATTTGATTAGAATTTATTATATATTTATTTATTATGTATTACTTATTATATATTATTTGTTATTACAATTAGTTAATTAATTGGTTGTTGTTAAGCATTAATGCTGGAGATACAGAGAAAGGCAAAAGATAGTCCCTGCCCTCAAAGAGGTCAGAGTCCATGGGGGAGATAACATTTAAATAACTATGTATAAATAAGCCTCATGTATAGGATAAGTTGGAGATAAAAAAAATAGAAGGAAATCACTATTAATGAGAGGGATGGTGAAAGGCTTTTTGTAAAGGTAGGATTTTATCTGAGACTTTAGGGAAAGCAAGGAAGCCAGGAGGTGGATATGAGTACGGAGAACATTCCAGGCATGGGGGATTGTTATATCAAGAGAGACAATGTATGCAAAGTGTCTTATAAACTTTAAAGAGTTATGTAAATGTCAGCTATTATTATTGTTATTATTTATAAAATAGACATAGAAGCTAGACTTATGCTTTCATTGAAATAAGAGACTCCCAGATGAGGAAATTCCTTCAACAAATGAAAGTCCACCCCTTCAAGAGTTGCCAAGATCACTGAGAACTTAAGTGATTTGAATATACGTATGTCAGAGCAGGGGCTCAAACCCAGGTCTTCTTGGCTCTTAGGCCAGCTTCCTATTCTTTATACCACAGATGACTTTCCATTATGATTTATAAAGTGAACTATTTTTTAGAATCAGATATTTTAGATGCAAAGATTTCAAACAAGAGCATTAGATAAAATTGTGAATGAAATATTCATAGAACTTCCCACACTATAAGTCAGAGAGAATTTACTCCACTTTAGGAAACCTGATGAGGATCCTATCAAGAAATTTTGTAATGAAGTGTTTGGCTTGTTGCAAGATGGCTAAAAAGTCAACTGGCAGTATCTCAGGTCCTGGAGCACTAAATTCTCCTCTCAAATGAGGGGTTCACTGGTTGGCTTGACCCAAGTATTTGTTAATCAGAGTGCTGCCTATGACAGCCAATAACACCTTCATCATCTGAAAAAATTACAAAAATCTACCTCATACACAGAATGGAAGAGTTATAGAGTTGAATGCTAGAATGTGTTCATCTCTCCTATTTGGAACTGGAAAATATCAAAGAGTTTTGGTGGCAACTTTCACTCTTTTTCTCATGATCAAATTCCCACTTTATTCTCTACTTATTCTTCCTTTTAGCATTTTCTTTGGTATTTCTATAAATGCGAAGCTGTTTAATTCATGTTATTATCTAAGTCTTAAAACTGGATTTTGCTCTAATTGGCCATATCTGTCCCTACTTAATAAACTCTAAGGAATCATACCTGTTCAAGGCAGGTATTGAATTAGCCCAACTAAATAGTCTTGCCTCTTCTCTTGCCCATCTCCTCCCCTGCCTGCTCCATTAGTAAGAAACAAGTCTCCCCTGTCCTGTTTTCATTGGATTGGGTGGTGGTGAGGGGGATCACAGCCTTACTAATAGGGGGAACCAAGATGCAGGAAAAACTATCCCAGTTGTTTTCAGGTTGCTGAATAGATTTTCTGAGTCTTCTTTTTTTCCACTTAGACATATAAAGGTTCAGCTAGAAGTGGAGACATCAGTGATCAGCTCTTGGCTTGTTCCTAGAAAGGCAGAATGAAAGTTGAGCCCTGGACATATGTATGCTATTAGAGCTTTTAGGAGAGCTCTCAAGAGTCACATGGAGCCTTAGAGCCAAGAGTTGAGGTTCTGGACTCTAAGTCCTCCCAGGAAAGCCCTAGAGGGTGGGGAAATGTAAAATGCCACAGGTCTGTCATCTTATTAAAACAAACTATTGGCCAATTTGCCAACAGATCATGGTGCATTGGGGAGAAATCAATATGGAGAATTTTTCTAAAAATCTGTTTATTGGACATAAAGCCTTTATAGTAAAGAGCCATGAGGACACTGGGAGCCAGGTATATCACTGAACATTTCAAATAAAAGTGGGATTTCCTAAACCTTGGCAATGACTTTCTTTGTAAATAGATTTAACCTTTGCTCTTCTGTCATCTTGCATTTTTATACAGGAAATTAATTTTCTTTATCCTCTTGGTGTTTCAGAAAAGAGAAAAAGTTGAAAAATTCTCAGGGATTTCAAAAAGCCTCCACATAAACTTTAAAATTAAACAGATGTTAGATGATCACCATTAAATCAGAGCTCTGGGATCCTAGGGTCGTAAACTATATGTGATGTTCTGAGGCAAGAGATGAAATGGGTTTTTTCTCCCAATTACCAGAGGTCTCACAGATCAAAAAAATCAGGATTAAGATGAATTCTTGGGCCTTATAAAAATTTGAAGATAACCCAAGCATGTAGATACTTCCAGAAAAGCAGGTAAACGGCTATAGAGGGAGTTGGAGGCAGCACCTTGGAGTCAATGTCATTGTGGTTGAGCTACAGCCTAACCGATCTACTTTACTGGAGCATTCTTCCCCCTCTTCCTCCTCCTCTTCCTCCTCCTCCTCCTCCTCCACAGCAACAACAACAACAACAACTTAATTGACAAGTACATGTTAAGCACTTGCTTAGGCATTGTGCTAGGAGCTGAAGATGATACAAAGAGAAATGTAAAACAGATCTTATCATTCTCTTACCTTCTTAAAGGCAGGTTGCCTGAATTTGCTCTAAACTGAATATGTCAGAAGGGCTATACCTCAGACACTTGTAGAACATTTGCCAAACAGAGAATCACATTTCTCTTTTGTTTTATGGGATTATTATAGGCTCATAGATTTGTAACTGGAAAGGACCTTAGAGGCTCAAAAGGCTTGGCCACAAAACAAGGGAAAACAGGGAATAGTCTGCTGGTAGGCAACTTTCCCCTGTGGTATCCTGCCAATAGTAACTACACCACCCCCATCATGACCTCCAAATCACAAATAAACAACAAATCACAACCAACAAACCACAAACAACTAACATTTATACGTAACCCTTTATGGTTTGTAAACTGCATATATGTATATGCATATATTTGTGTATATATGTACATGTTCATGTATACATATGTGGTATATATATGTATGTGTATATATGTGTCTGTGTATATAGACACATACACATTTACATAGTCTCCTTTAATCCAAAGGACCTCTCAAAATGTAGAGGCAGGGTATCTGGCCTTGAGCTCACATGTGGCCCTCCAGGTCCTCAAGCGTGTTCCCAGAACAAATCCCCTTAATAAAAGCGATCTCGAGGCTGCAGTTTCTTCACCCATGATCTAGAGTTTCTCTGATATTGCAGAAGAGGCTTGGAGGAAGGATAATCCAGCATCAAGGTAAACAGGATGGAGGAGAAAACCATCTCATGAAGAGAGACACCCACAAATGGGAGCAATTGCTGAAAGACAATCCTGGAAGGTGGGGCTTTTCCTGTGCTGTTCCTGAAAGTTTAGGTAATTTAGTGATGAGTTTGATTTGTCAATGCAGTGTTTTTTAGCCTAGAGCATTTGGTTTCTCATAAATATTCTTCATTGAACACCAGCCAGAGAAGCAGTGTCAGGGATCCACAGCCTCACGGTGGTGAGAACCAGTCAGAGAGCTGGGATTTATTCCTATGACTCCTTTCACCTCCTAGCCAAATAGCTTATTCCCCTTTTCTGGTTATTTGTCAAAGTAGCCAGGTGTACAAACTTATTTTTCCTTATCTCTTACTTTCAATTTAGATTCTATTTAGCCATCATAAAAACACTGTTGGTCAGCAGAAATTCTAACCATTGTAACCTATTTAGTTTAGTGTTCATGTACTTAGATGAAGGGAAGAGAGAAACCATTCCATCTATTAAAGGTGGAGGCAACAGGACATGGGCGTTCAGCAGGTAGAGCAAAACGAGAGCAGGACCAGGACCTCCTTCCCTCAGTTGGTTAGCCCTAATTCATCTGTTTTGTTTGTACTTAGTTATTTCTCTCATTAGATTGTGACTTCTTTGAGGGCAGAGACTGTCCTTTGCCTTACTTTGTGTCTTCAGTTCTTGGCACAGTGCCTGGTATAGTAGGTGATTAATAAATGATTGTTGACTTGACGCTTTTAGACTTTTACAAGACTGGCAAAAAAATAAAAATACCCAATAAGCCAAAATATAATAACCCCAGGCTACAAGAACAAAAAAGTCCTGCTCCCACTTTACTAACTCTATCCTTATGTCTAGTTGCCTCCAACTCTAGACCAAGTAGTTCATCTCTTCAAAATTTTTTATCTATCACTTAAATCCAATTCACTTGCAAGTCAAGATATTAGCCTCCTGCTGTCATTGGTCGTCTTTGAGAACAAAGGATCAACAACTACATCTGTCGTTCTCTCTATCTATCCATATCTATCACTATCTCTATCAATATCTAAATATTGGTAAATATTGATCTCTATCTCTCTATTTCTATTTGTTCTCTGTCTCTTTCTATCTGTCTGTCTCTATCTCTCTGTCTTTGTCTGTCTCTGTCTGTCTCTCTGTGTCTCTGTCTCTGTCTTTATCTGTCTCTGTCTCTGCACTCATTTGGTCCCCTAGCTGGGCGGCGGGGTGGGGAGAGGAAGCTAGGTCCCTGAAGGGTAATGGACAGCAAGGCGAGCCTTACCCATGTAAAGGTAGGGGGATCAAGCTGTCCAGTCATGCCTGACTCAATGGATGCTAGCTTATTCTTGCCTCATTAGCGCCACCTGGTGGTTTGACAGAGAGATAGAACACGTATTGAGCACTTGCTGTGTGCCAGACATTGTGCTTAGTTTTGGAGATAACAACAAAACCTCCAAGAAAACAAGATGATACCTATTCTCATGGAACACAGATTTTAATAAGGGAACACAAAAAATAAAACAGAACTGGAAAAAGATGGGATGGGTAGGAGAAACAGGTATCTGAGTTGGGACAAGACAAGTTGAGGCAAGAATAGACTGGAAGTAAAGTGGTTTTATTAGTCTTCCTTGCCTCTCCTCCCCATTCCCAATCATAAAGAAACCAAAAAGTAGATTTGCCCAAGGTCATATAGCTAATAAATGCCTGAGCTGGGAATTGAACTTGGCTCCTCGGACTCCCGATCTAGCATTATTTCCATTCCATCCTGCTGCTCAGTTGTGACATTTAAAGGAGAAAATAAAGGAGATGAAGAAAGGGGGTCAGAAATTCTCATTAGTATACTCTATCTTAAGGTATATAGTTCTGGAATTTTAGAAGGCCCCGAGAATAAGCATAAGTGATCAATACAAGCAATAAACATCAGCTCTTGGCCAAAAGGTGACTAGGAGTAGGCACCAATTGATAATTTGTCTCTACCACAATCATCTACGCTTAGAATGCATTCGTATACATTATTGTTTTTCTGATTCTCCTCCGTGGTTTCTGGCTGCTTCTCTTCATATCCCCACTTATTTGACCTGGCCTATTTTGGTATTTGTTACAGACTGATTCCTTAGGTTTGGTCCAGGTTCTTTCCCCTGTCAGTGGATTTCCCTTGGAGTAGCAGAGACAACATTCCTAATCTTTCCTAATCTCCTGCATCATCCTGGCCTTCAGTGACAGTTTCTGATCACTAACCTAAGCTCTTCAGATCTAGTCAGAAAAATAGGTTTTAATAAAAGGAGCAACAAGCCTTGAAACTGAAATTAAAAGGTGACTTTCTGTTGTTGGTTAGGATTGGAGCTTCTTGTTTCAGAATGAAAACTAACTTGTTCCCTAAAAGGGAGTGAGAGTGAAAAAGAATGTGTGTGTGTGTGTGTGTGTGTGTGTGTGTGTGTGAGAGAGAGAGAGAGAGAGAGAGAGAGAGAGAGAGAGAGAGAGATGGAGAGAGAGAGAAAGAAAGAGAGAGAGAGAGAGGGAGGGAGGGAGGGAGAGAGAGAGAGAGAGAGAGAGAGAGAGAGAGAGAGAGAGAGAGAGAGAGAGAGAGAGAGAGAGAGACGGAGAGAGAGAGAAAGCTTTTCTTCTATCCTTCACTGACCCATAGCTCAGACTGAGAATTTGTAGGAAGGTTCATTTAATGTATAACCCCCAGGAAGGTTCTGGGTAATAGGGTATAGACTAGACCATAAGGAGCAGGAAGGTCATATAAATGTGCAGATTCTATGGTCTAGTTCCCTCCTTTTTGCCCTCTCTCTTCCCTAAGTCTCTTGGGCTAAAAGTTCAAAATGTTTGGAGCTTAGAGAGCTTAGAGGCTACCTTTGTGTGGCCTCTTGTCAATATACCTCCAACTATACCCAGGAGAAATCACCTCTTTGTATCCTATATGCAGGAATGTGTGTGGCTATGCCTTTAGAGGGTAGTTATGAATTATATCCTCAATTTATAGAATACATTTTATGGATTTGCACAGTTTTACTGAGCTAGAAAATTCTGTAAATGTTCGTATAATTTCGAGGTCTTAGTACAATTCTCTCTTGTTCTATTGAGCCAAACTGTAGTTTTAATCGGTGGGTTTCAGCTAGCCAGATATTATTTTGGCAACTTCTTACATATTCTTAAATGTTACTGGCTAGAAAGGAGATCAATTGTTCCTCCAAGTCCCTTTCAAAGTTGTGATGTCAGAAGGTTCTCTTGGAGAGGTCTAGCACATTGCCTGGAACACAGTAAATACTTAAACGCTTATTGCCTGAAGAAGAAGATCATAATTTGCTGAATGTGATGAATATTTAATAATAATGAAATAATAATGGAAAATAAAATTGACTATGCCAGCACATAGACAACAGCAGCGGTCATTTCAGAACTATGTGACATTTGCAGTCAGATTATCCACTGGTTAAATCATAGGTCAAAGTTGATAACAAATGTAAAATGATATATGGTAACTGACTATAGCTGCTGCAACCCAAATTATTTAAATACACTCTTGACTCAGAAAAATGGGAACTGGATAAAAGTTAAGACATTGATTTTATCAACCCCCCTTAGAAAAGTTTAACTAATGCAAAACAGTCGCCATAATGAAAAGTCTGAAAGAACTAAGAAACCAATTTGTCAGTACATTCTTGATATCCTTGCCTATGGGAGACATCTGGCAGCCAATAATAACACCTGTTTAAAGTACTTGGTCATTTGCAAGACATTATGGAAGAACAAGATGAAAGATTCTCAACTATTGTGTCATAAAACAACGAAAAGTAGTTGAAGATAAAAGTGGAATGCGGAGAGATTGATGTTAAAGAACTGTCTGATGTAGATTTCCCTGCGACCATTTATTGATGAGACCATAAGCAGGACCACAAGCACAGTGGTAGACAGTGATCAGTTCTGATCAGCTATGGTACTAGGACCACCACATCTGTGCTCTACTACCGCAGGATTTCATATTCTCTATGAGGAAGTGTCAATGGTACTCTGGAAGATGGAACTAGGAAGAGCAGTGGAGTCCGACCTCAGAGTCTGATCAACAGATATCCAATCTGCACCTAAAGTAATTTAATATAATCAGACATATATTAGTGGACATATATTGGACAAAGTGTTGAATTTGGACTCAAGAAAGACTTGGGAGAGACTTGAATTCAATTTTGAACATTTACAAGTTTTGGTACCCTGAACAAGTAATTTAATCATATTTATCTTCAGTTTCACTGTCTGAAAAAAGCAGATAATAATATCTGTAATGCTTAATTTATAGTGTTTTTGTGATGATTGAATGATATGATGTATCTAAGGTACTTAGTAAGCCTTATAGTGGGAAGCTAGGTGGCACAGTGTAGAACACTGGACCTGGAGTCAGGAAGACCTCAGTTTCCTCATCCGTAGAATGAGCTGAAAACCCCAAATGAGGTCATGAAGAGTTGGACACATCTGAAACAACTCCACAACAACAACAACAACAACAGTCTTACAGTGCCATATAAATGTAATTTATTAAATGTATTTTGTTAAACCTTGAAGTTCCATGTAAATGTATTTATACTGATAGCATTCCTAATACTGAACCAACTCTTTATTCCTGGTGTAAATACAACTTGGCTGTAGTGTATAATCCTTGTGATATGTTGCTGTAGTCTTTTTGCTAATACTTCTGGTTTAAGTATCAAGACTACATTTGTATCATGTAAGGAATTTGGTAGAATCCCTTTGTTCTATATTTGCAAACAATTGTTTTAATATTGTAATTAAATGTTCCTTGAATGTTTGAAATAATTTCCTTATAAATCTATCTGGTCACAATTGTGTGTGTGTGTGTGTGTGGGGTTCATTTATAGCTTATTTAGGATCTCTAAGATTGAGTTTTAAAATTTTTAAAAAAATTCTTATTTTGTTAATCTGGATATTTTATAATTTTGCTAATGTCTATCCATTTCATTTTATTTTTAAAATTTTATTGACAAATAATTGTGTAAAATAGTTTCTGACAATAGCTTTCATTTTTTCTAGTTGTTGTGAATTTCCCCTTTACATTTTTTGATTCCAATAATTTGGTTTTCCTCTTTCTTTTTAAAAATGAAATTGGTTAATGGTTTATCTAATTTATTGTTTTTAAGAAAAATTCCTAGTTTTTTATTAATTCAATGGATTTTTAATTCATTTTATTTATTTCTTCTTTGATTTTCATCATTTCTACTTTGATTTTTATTTGCTTTTTAAAAACTTTGTTGTCTTTTGAGCTTTTTTAGTTGCATGTCCAGCTCATTGATCTATTCATCTACCTTTCTTGTTGATGTACAGAGATACAAATTTTCTCCTAAGGACTTATTTGACTGCATTTCAAAATTTTTCATATGCTATCTGTGACTTATTAAAAGTTTAAGAAATATACCTTCTGGGTAATTAATCATTTTATTAATTATGCCAGCAAGTAATTAGTGAAAGGATGGAACCCACTCAATGCTTATATGCCCTTGGAAGAGTGGGCTTTTCTGAAGATAGAAATCAACTCTGATTGGTTAACAAGTAATGAGAGAATGAATATTATAATGAGAGGTAGATTTATTCTGATGAGAGTCTGGGCCATGTGACTCTGATCACTCAGTCTTGGTCAAAGAGACTTACCTATACCTATTGCATACCATCTAGGGTAATCTAGCCAAAAGAGGGAATCCCCTTCTACCCAAACCTGTCTGACTAAAACACAATGGGCCAGAATCCACCAATTCACCTAAACGTTCTTTACCTTTTGATAGGATTTAAGTTTTTCATCTCTACCTACAGGGGATGATTTCTGAATGAAGAAATAGAAAATGGTGAAAACTTTACTCCTAATTCAATAATTGGTTATTAATATGAGAGAAATAATATTTTTCCTGTATCTCCTTGTTTTCATTATATTTAATTAAGTTACCTACAATTCCTAACATGTAATCTTTGATCCCCGCTAGTTATTTAGGGTTAAGTTATTGACTCTATAGCTAATTTTTAGCAGTTTCTTCAATGGTTCTTTACTGCATATAACTTCTATTGCTTTGTGCTCAGTCTGTGTATTCATTCATTCACCCACCCACTCATCCATCCATCCATCCATCTATCTATCTATCTATCTATCTATCTATCTATCTATCTACCTATCAATCTTTATTTATGAAGTAAGAGGTAGCGGGAAGAACACTGAATTTGGAGACAGAGGACATAGATATGATTCCCATCTCTGCCACTTAGTATCTGAGTTAATTTGTTAAGGTTACTTAATCTCTCTGGTTTCATTTTCATTATTTGTAAATTAAAAGAGTCAGACAAGATGACTTCTCAGGTTGAAATATGTTATACTATTTTAAATTTAGGTAACCACAAGGAAAAAGACAAAAAGTCACAAACTAAAATTCAAATATACAAAGAATAAAAAAAGATCATACATGAAATAATAAACTATTATTTATAGCCTGTTAAATTATAATACATTAACTTTAATAAAACATTAACAAACAGTCCTGCTTAAATCTAAGTTCTCTTATGAACTCTTTTTATTCTGTGTTTTTCTGGATATTTGTTGCTGTTATAATTTATTTTATTATAACCATCATCTTTTGTAATTCAAACTTCTGCACCCTGCATCACTTTGTATCATATCAGTCTTTAAATAATTTATACTCTTTATATTTTTTCATTTTTAAAGTCACAACAATGTTCATATGCCATAATTTGTTCAGTAATTTTCCAGTCACTGAACACATAGGTTATTTTCAATTTTTGCTATACAAATAATGTTGTTATGAATACTTGTGCACAGATAGATATTTTTTCCCTTTCATTATGATGTCCTAGTAATGTGATTATTCAGTAAAAGGTTTGAATAATTCTGTAACTCTTGTTGAATATTGCTATGTTACAAAAGCTCATCTCTTTACTGCCTATATTCTTGCAGTGATGCCGTATATTGAGAATCATGAACTACCATAGTTTCATAAAAAATAAAGTGGCACATTACAGAAAGGACAATGAAAAATGCAAAATGTGTATAAAGAGGTTACAACACATTACTAAGGATAACTTGCATTCAAGAAGTGATATAAATGATACCATCAAGGACATATATAATTGGCATGAAATGGGCCAATCACATAGCAAGAATAAAATATTAGTAGATAGAGAGTCTGATTCTTTTATTGGTAACCTGGAGATATTTCAAGAACCAGAGGAAGACCTCCAGTGTGTTGGATGGATTATCTATAGAGCTTATGGAAGGATATGGATAAGAATTGCAAAGGATAAGAAACTATAAAAGAAATATTCCAGTTGATAATATCACAAAACCATTGACGCATAAATATAAAGGAAGGAAGAAAATACTTATCTATGAAGTGCCAGGTACCAGGCTAATGCTTTACAAATATTATCTATTTGATCTTCAGAACAGCCTTGACAGATTATTATTATTATTATCTCCATTTTACAGTTGAGGAAACTGAGGCATGGATTCAATGACTTGTCCAAAGTCATATAGCTGTGGTCTCTAACCATATTTGAATTCAGATCTTCTGACTCTAGGTCCAGTGCTCTATTTATTTTACCACCTAGTTGTCTCTAAAGTATAATGTTCAAATAATAAAAAGTAATAATACATGATTGTTTGCATTGATATAACCAGTTTATGTAATAATTTTTTTTCTGATTCTGCCTATTTTGCTCTTTAATCTCCACACAAATGAATTGCAGCAATCCTATTTGCTTATGCAAATGTGTATATTTGCATGGTTATGACATGCAGTGGGGCTATTCATTGTGAGCAAGTTCAAAAAGGTTCAAGAGAATAGTACTTTTAAAATATTTTAATCACATTACTGAAAATGATGTAAAGTTAACATTAAATAGTGCAAATCCTGCTTTTAAAACTCTTACCTTGGACCTTCTATCTTTTCATAAATAAGCATATAAAACAGACATAGTCATGGATATAGAGTATGATATATTATATAATAGGATGCATGGGAGTAAATATCTGTAAAATTATTCCTTGACACTAAAATAATCAATCAAAAAGTCAAAAATTCAATCAACTGGCAAATTGTTTTGGCTGTGAGGATTCTGAACAGGTGGTTTTATTTGAGTAATTGAATATGGTTTGCTTTTCATAAGAATATTTGAGTTTTAGAAGTATCTATTTTCATCAGAGACCTAGGGTCAATAAATACTTAAGGGTATTATTATTATCAATGGAATAAGTTTCTCTTAAGAAAAATAAACAAGGTCATGTAGTGGAAGAAGGTTGAGTGAATTGGAGTACCACAAAAGTACCAGAAGTTACCACATCAAGTTAACGAGTAATGTATTAAGTATATTAATTGTTAAATTTATAGAAAGAAGAGGAACTGATGGGAAATATCTCCTAAAGCCTTTTGAGGGCTTAGAGCAGGACTGAGTTAAGAATTGATGTCATCATATACAATTCCATTTGAAGGTTTATCTTGGTGGATTCTTTTATCCCACCCTTCCTCAGCAGCAACATTGTTTAATGGAAAGGGGGAGAGCATTCTATTCACCTCTTTCTTTTCACTGTAGACAGAGAATGAATCACTGTGTGGCAGCAGGAGGAGAACGTAGAATTACTGAGGGAAGGTAGAGGGGTCCCAAATCAACTCCAATCATTCCCAATGAAGTTTATCCATTGCAGGCATCCAGTGAGACACTAAAGTATCTCCATAACTGAAGTTTAGAAAAACTCTAAAATCACCGAGCTCTGATGATAAAGATGGGAGAAAGCATGTGAGCACTGGCTTGCTAGCGAGAGGGTCAAACAGTATATACATATGTTATAATGCTAGCTTATTAGAAGTCAAGAGGTGTCAAGAGGGCCAAAAGAATAAAGCTTAGCTGGAGATATCAAGTTCCCAAGCAGAATAACCAACAGGTAGATTCATAAATAAAGAAGTAAACATGAACAGAAATCCAGGAAAGATCTCATAGAATGAAGAAATATTATGTTGTGACAGAAAATTACCTGAAAACCTCCAATGAAAAAATATATTATAAATATATAATAAAATAAATAAATAAAATAAATGATATATTAAAATAAGGAATTCCAGAATTGTTCAAAAGAGAAATAGGAAAATTAAAAAGAGTAACTGAGGTGGAAAATAAGAAAGAAATCAGAACTCAAATAAGAACACAGTAAGACAAATGAGAAAGTAATGGATTTAGAACACATGACAGACAATCTTTCCAAGACAACAGATGCTCTGAAAAAGATGGCAGACATGAAACTAACAAAAAAACAGAAATCTGCAGGAAATTTGGAAAAATAGTCAAAGAACATCAGCATTAGAAGAATCTGTAAATTCTTTTTTAAATTTAAAAAAAATTATTTTTAGTTTATGGAAAAAACAAGAATTTCCATAACATAGTACAATAAAAATATAGTTGTACATAGAACTACAAATCTACTATGCACAACTTGCTATTCCTTTTAAATATACAACAAAATTATCATGTACATTTATTTTTTTTCTCCCTACTGCCCTAGAGATGGCTACCATTAGACATAGATAAGTATACATATGCAAAATTATTCTACACATACCCTATTTCCCCATGTATAAGATGCACCTTAATTTTGGGGCCCAAAATTTGAAAAAAAATGTATTACATAAAGTTATTGAGCTCAAGCTTTATTCATCTGCTCATAGCTTTCATGCATCTTTTGGGCAACTCTGGTGCATGTACGCATGCTTAGTTCATTCCGTTTCATGAACCCGAAGCACCAATTGTGTCCTCCTTCTTACCTCATGCTGAACCATCTTTGTGGACACAGGAATTCCAATTGCCATTTTACTGACTTGCCTGTCATGGCCTTCTTCTGCCGTGGTGTTTTCGATAGGGTTTCTTCTTCCCGTAGCCAGTCTCGGATTGTTTTCTCAGTGGGAGGAGGACCAAACCTAAGTTCAGCAGCACAATTTCCATTCACTTTTGCAAACTGGATCACTTTTAACTTGAATTCAGCACTCTACAAAAATATTTTCTGAGCCATTTCTGGGCAGAATGTGGCAAACGTAACCTAATATACCGGCAACAAATGCGAAACAATGAGTGCAAAGACAAGTGCGAAAAAGTGGGAAATGCGAGTAAAAAAACTATAACAATGAGTGCAAAAACAAGCAGGAAAAAGCAGGAAATGCAAGTAAAAAAATCTACAACCACTGTATCAGACGCACCCAGTTTTTAGATTCCAAATTTTTCGAAACAGAGTTGTGTGCCCTCCCCTTTTTTAACTTTATTGACATTTTCAACAGTGAGGGCATAGAGTCATTTAGCCAAAAATGTTCTCTTTGCTACCCAGTATTACTTCTTGGTTTCTGACTCACAGTACTCTCACAAAATGAAAATAGTTATCCTCCTTTGAGTTTGGCACCCATGTTGGGTTCCTGCACTTGCTCCCTTCAAGTCTACTATGTACAATTTTTGTACATATATTTATCTAGTTAATTTCAAAAGAGGATATGTTCCATGCACATCCTGGTTTTGACAGAATTCAACAAGAATCTCGACCTACAGTATATGATGCAAGTTTAACCCAGCGCTTCATTTTGAAATCACCTGATATCAATTAGCATTCCTCCAGTTTTAGGCTGATTTATGATACTCTAGTAAGACCTTGAAAATATGAAAGCAGAGAAGCAATATTTCAAAATGCAACATAAAATCAACAATAAAAATGTATATTTATAACCTGAAAAGTATGATTTCATCTTGGAGAATTACCAACCCAATAGCTGTAATAAGCATGATTTTCATCGTACCATATTGTACTTATTAAACACTTCAGGGGACTTGTGAATAAATCAAATCATGGGATCATTTTTGGATATTTGAACATATTTTTAAATATTGTAAAAAGATGGAAAAGTATCACAACTGGTTATCATTTGTTCATGTTTTCCGAAAGGGTTTTAATCATAAGCCTCATTGTTACATCCTCCATAAAACTAAAGTGAGGCTTGAAAACTGACTGCTTTTTAATAAATGCAGATTTAATGTGGTCATGAGATAAGATGAGACCTCTCAATTCCCTCACTCAAATACCACAGATTCTGAATTATACTCATAAAAGGAAGGGGTCCATAGGTGGTTGGGGGGAAGTGGCTCATAGGCTGAAATATTGTCAGATATTTTCAAGTGAAGCACATTCCTACCTTTGATTTAAAATTTTAATCAAAATTGAGCATGGGAAGCAAAGACGTTAAGTTGAAATTGTGCCATGATTCTAGGACCTGCCATCTTGATTTAGTAAGAATGGGCAGTCTTAGAGAACCCTATCAGGCCCAATTGAAAATGGGAAAGATGTGAAGATATGCCTTAAAACCTCAGCTTGATTTCTTGGAATTAATTAGTAGAAGAAATCCAGGTTTACAATGGATTTATTTGGACATGGGAAAATAAGAGTAAATGAGAGCCAGGGAAAGGTGGGGATTTGATTTTTCATCCAATATAACTTGGATTGACTTCTTTTTCATTTCTTTTGAGCTGAATCTATGATTTTTTTTCTGTTTAGGGAACTCTCAAAGAGGAAGCTTCCTTCCAGCAATTCAAATAGGTGTCTGCTCTGAAACTTTTATAGAGTTGCCTAGGGGTGTTGAAAAGTCAAGCAACTTGCTTAGGGCTACACGATGTTTGACAAGTGGGATTTGAAGCCAGGCCTTCTTGATTTTCTCTCTTTACTATACCTCTCTTTACTTCTTTGTGGACTTCATTTCCAATTTTAAAATCTAGAGACAGAATGATAACTAGGCAGCCAGGTAGCGCAGAGAATAGAGCAAAGGAACTGATGTCAGGAAGACCTCAGTTCAAATTTGGCTTCATATACTATCTGTGGGCAAGTCATTTAAGCTCTGTTGGCCTCAGTTTCCTCATTTGTAAAATTTGTATAATAATAGCATTTATCTCCCAGGATTGTTGTGAGGATAAAATGAGATAATATTTGCAAAATACTTCACAAATCTTAAAGTTCTATATAAATACTAATTATTATGTTAAATTTATAATAATCATCTTGTTATAGTTTGTTATTATTCAGTAGTTTTGGTCATGTCTGACTGTTTGTGACCTCATTTGGGGTTTTCTTGGCAAAGATACTAGAGTGGTTTGTCATTTCCTTCTCTAGTTCATTTTACAGGTAAGGAAACTGAGGCAACCAGGGTTAAGTGAATCATACAGCTAATAAGTGTCTGAGGCCAGATTTGAACTCGGGAAGAAGAGTCTTCTTGACTTTAGGCCTGGTACCATGCCACCTAGCTGTCCTCATGTCATATGGTATAATCATTTAATAGTTTATCTTTGCACAGCAATTAGAATGTTGATATATCATTTATTATGTGCTAATACATATATACATATGCATATTTTATATGTTGTAAAGTCTAAATAGCTCTCACTCTTCTATTTAATCATAATTCTCCCTCCTGGGAACATACACAGATGTTGCTATAGTAAAAGTAACACAGTCCAGAGGCACAAATCAAACAAAGCAGCTTATTATCCAGTAATGGAAGAAATAAGTGGCATAATAATCATGGCATTTAGAGTAGGAAGGGACCCTAGAATTCATCTAGTCCAACTTCCTGTGGCATAAACACTAGCTATTGTAATTCATTGTATAATGTCTGTTTTTAGCTGCTTTTATGTTTTTCATAACATGAATAATTATGTTTGTTATTTAGGATTGTGTAACTGCAAGCATTATTCTTCCTTTCTAAGTACAAATGAACTGATACCATGTGCTAGAGAATGTCTATATATATACATATATAGACACCCAGCCCTGATATAAGGAATCCAAAGTCAATCTCTTGATCAAGAGACTTTTGTTTGCTCATTGAGAAGACATCATCAGGAAACCTTCTTCCTAGCATGCAATTTGGATGTGAGACATCCTTGGGATATTTGTGCCCATAAAAATTATTTATCATTCTGTATACCTCTCTGTAGTTTTAATTGCTTCGCTCTATATTTTTTGCCTCATGACCTTAAGCTGACTAAAGAAGGTCTCCTCTGGTCTCTAGAAATATGATTTCCTAGATAAGTGACCACCTAGCCTACATGGTCTTGTAGCACCTCAGATGATAGATAATAGGTTTTCATATTTCCTTGTTAATTGGTCATAGGGAAGGGAAATACAGATTCCAACCTTAGGCTCCTCAGCCCATTTAACCAGTTACAATGTACAGAGTTCCCTAAGCATAGATATGGAAGTAGAAGTGATATATAACACCTTGCTTTCCCACAAATCATTTCCCTAGAATACTGGAGAGGATACTTAATACACGCCACAGATGGTACCTTTACTGTATAAAAGGGGAAAACTAAGAAACTGTCTTTGGAGCTGCTGTGCTCTTCCCATCCCCTTTCCCATCCCCCCAATGATCTGACAGAGATTTGAAAATTTGTTAGCATGCCCCATTTCCAGCCCTCCTGAGGTCTGTGTTGGCTATAAAAACATCCTTCAATAAATCTCAATTGGATACAGAAGTTTTGTGCAGTGCTCTCTTTGCTTTTGAGCATGAACAGTGATTTACCACAAAACCACTCATTTGGAAAGTCATTTGCTGCCAAATGTAGGAAATAAAATGAGTAAGAGAATTTAGTAAATGTGTTTCATTTCAAGGAAAAATTCTACAGACTCAGAGAATATTACTGCTACTCTCTCTTTGATTTTAGAACTGAAAAAACTGAATACCAGAATGGATCAATGAATTGACCAAAGTCATACAGGTAGTGACAGAGTTGAGATTTGAACCCAGCTTCTTTGACTCCAAATTGTGTTTTTTCCCATTACACCACATGCCATTTATAGTATAAATAAAACAATTCCATATTCTGAAACCTTGTGAACCTGAGCCATTGTAAGGGGAGCTGATGATCACCCTCTAGGGGAATTTGCAATTCCAAAGTACACAAATTACCCTTAGTTAGGAGCAACAAGCCAGATAAATCAGAGGCCTTCAAAATGCTCCTAGATGAGGATCACTACATTTGGGGAAAAAATTATTGATTTTTGATTTGTTTTTCTAATTTGTATTTCCTTGTGGATAATATTAAAATTGCTTGCTTTAAATAAAAGGAAATAATGAAAATAATGTAATACAAATGTCAATGTTCCATGAAAGTCCTAATCCAATGCCTTAACATGGTATATAGGTGAACTTATATTCACAGATCAGAGGTATAGAAAAGGGAACCTCAGAGGCCATCTTGCTCAACCAGACCATTTCACAGGTGAGAAAACTGAGGCTCAGACAGTTGAAATGACTTGCCCAAAGTTACAAAGGCAATAAGATAGTAAATATCAGAGGTAGGAGCTTGAGGCTAAAGCAGAAACTTTCTTAGTCTAGCTTCCAACCTCATCATTCAACTGAACTTACTAACAATCTTTTAACTGCCCTAAGTCTCCTTCCTTCTTGAGGTCTCTGCAGTCTTTGACAGTGATTCACCCTCTTCTCCTGGGCACTCCTCTTTGGGTTTTTGCCACACTGCTCTCTCTCCTGATTCTCCTACTTGTCTGACCGCTCCTCAGTCACATTTCCTGGATCTTTAGCCAAGTCTTGCCCACTAAACATAGATGTCGCATAGAACTCTGTCCTTGGCCCTGTTCCCTCATCTTTCTGTACTATTTAGCTTGGTCATCTCATTAGCTTTCATGAATTCAATTACTATGTCTATGCAGATGAGTGTACAGCCCTAGCTCTTTCCTGACTTCTAGTCCTACATCTCCAACTGACTTGTCTCCAATTCATTACATCTAAATCTATCTATCTATCTCCACACATATATGTGCTTGCATATATGTGTGTATGTATACACACACATATATATCCATATATCTATATCCATCTATCCATCCATCCATTCATCTTTCTTTCATTCTTTCTTTCTTTTTTGTCTTTCTTTGTTTCTTTGTTTTTCTCTCTGTTTCTCTCTCCCTCCCTCCCTTCCTCCCTCTCTCTGTTCCTTCCTTCATTCCTTCCTTTCTTCTTTCCTTCCTTCTCTCCTTCCTTCCTTCTCTCCTTCCTTTCTTTCTTTCTTTCTTTCTTTCTTTCTTTCTTTCTTTCTTTCTTTCTTTCTTTCTTCCTTTCTCTCTCTCTCTGTCTCTTTCTTTTTTTCTTTCATCTCCACACATATTATATATATGCTTGCATATATGTGTATACGTACACACACATATATATCATATATTTATATCTATCCATCCATCTATCTATCCATATATTTATCTGTCTATCTATCTATCTATCTCTTGTCTGTATATAGCTTTTCATTTACTGTCTCCTCCATTAGACTGTGAGTCCTTGGAAGCAGGGATTGCCATTTGCCTATATTTGTATCCCTAGCACTTAGCACAATGCCTGGCATGTAGTAGGCTCTTAAATTCTGGTTGTCGACTTGACTAGTATATGCTTTACCTATCTATCAATCTATCTTTTATTTTGTTGTTCAGTCATTTCAGTTGTGTCTGATTTTTCACGACCCCACTTGGGGTTTTCTTGACAAAGATACTGGTGTGATTTTCCCTTTCCTTCTCCAGCTCATTTTACTGATGAAGAAACTGAGGCAAACAGGGTTAAGCGACTTGCCCAGGGTCACTTGTAAGTGTCTTAGGCCAGATTTGAACTGAGGAAGATGAGTCTTCCTGACTCCAGACCTGGTGCTCTATCTACCATGTCACTTATCTGCCCCATCTATCTTTTATAGTAACGTTGAAATAAGGTTGCATTAATTTCAATTGGATCTTAGTACGTAGTTACATGAGGAACATTAAGCTGAGATTCAGGAGATATGAATCTAATCTTAGCTTTGTCACAAACTATGTATGACTTCAGGCAATTTAATGTATTTTGCTTCTGTTTCCTCATTTGCAAAATAAAGGAAAGAAAGAAGGAAACAAGCATTTATTAAACACCTACTATGTGTCGTATGTCCTACTATGTGCCTGCACTATGCTAAGTACTGTACAGATATTATTTAATTTGGCCCTGTCAACAACCCTGGAAGGTGGTTGTTATTATGATCCCCATTCCACATTTGAGATAACTGAAGCAGAAAGAGTTTAAATGACTTGTCCAGGGTCACAGGGCCAGTAAATATCTGATATGGGATTTGAATGTGCAGGTCTTCCTGGCTCCAGGCCCAGTGCTCTGTCCACTGCACCACCAGCTGCTCCAGCTAGCTGGGCTATTTGATAAAATTGTCCATATGCTCCCAGCTTAAAAATCTTGATTCCTTGACCACACTGTAGTCCACCCCTTGGACTCTGTCTTGGGTCTCTTACAGTATTTTATTTGGTGATCTAATCAGCTGCCCTGGGCCCAGTCATCATTTCTATGCCGATGATTTTCAGATCTACTTGTGTACCCCTAACCTCTCTTTTGACCTCCAAACTAACCTCCCACTACATTTATTCCTTCCACATCACTGGGGGTGAGGGGAGGGTGTGAGTTAGGGGCATGCCCTCTCCCAGCACCCCATGATCTGGAAAATTCGCATAAAATTTTTCGGTACTCCCTTCACACCAGAAAAGAAGCCTGAATTTTTTCTTTTTCTTTCATGGGGTGTTTGTAGTATCTTATTGTAAAATATGGTTTAAGTATTTGGTCATAGGCTATATGTAGGTCAATGTTAAGTAAAAATGCATATTCTGTATTGTCTCCTGGCCTTCGTATATCATCTGTGGCTTCCATAAAACTCCCCCCAAATTTCCATTTAATTTCTTATGCTGACCCATGATATATCAAAACTGCGATGGGGAAAGCTGCAATGTGGAAGAGATAACTGTACCTATTGGAATTTTGAGAAGAATATTTCAGACATCTTAAACTCAATATGTCCCAAACTGAACCCATTCTCTGACCCCCAAACCTTCCCCTTTTCTGAACATCCCTATTACTATTGAATAATAGGGAAGCAACTTCTTGGCTTCCTTCAAGTCCCTCCAGCTTTTTAGTAACCCAGAATTATAACCTAGGTGTCATCTTTGATTTTCCACTCCCTCTCACCACCCCCATCTCTCTCTCTGTCTCTCTCCCTCTGTCCCTCTGTCTTTCTCTCTTTCTGTTGAACTGAGTTACCCCAGTCCAAATAGAACGTTGCTCTATATTGTCTGGTTCATATTCTCCTATGCATACTTCCTCTGATTCTGTTTTGCTACAATTTGTATAAAGGGATTTCTTGGCTACCTATTACATGTGTTCATTGTCGAACTGGGATCTTTTAGGGAAGGATTCAAGCCTTGGCTATAAACTTTGGGGTCCTGCTTCCCTCATTAATGAAACGACAATCAAAAGTTAACTTGATCCTGAAAAATCACAATCCTTAGACTAATAATATTTAAGGGAGAAGAAAAATTAATTTTAGCTTTGTGCCCCCACTCATTAAGGAGATGAGAGTGGTTAACTCAACTTCCTACTCTTCTTTATGGCAGAAATTAAATTCCCTTTCAGAAGGGTGGGAGAAGAAGAAGCTAGAGAAGTCTATTCTATTTCCCTTTGGGCCATACAATGATACCCCACACTTCAGTGGAGGACTGAACTCACAACACTTACAACTCTTTTGTCCTTCATGGATGGTATCTGTGAGTTTTTGTAGCTGAAAAATAAGTCATAGAACCATGAATCTATGTGGAATCTCAGAGGTCATCTAGTCAAGTCCCCTAATTTTACAGATGAGGAAACCAAAGCCCAGCAAGTTTAAATGATTTGCCTAGGGTTAGACAGGTAGCAAGCCTCAGAGACAAGATTTGAACCCAGGTCCTCTGACTCCAGAATCAATGCTCTTTCCGCTACACCATGCTCCCCACCTAGTATCTAAACTTACTTGTGATGAGCCTCTTGCAATTAAGCTAAAGCTGATCTCCAGGGAAAATTCATGAACTTGAAGGCTTTCCAGGTTGGGTTGGATCTACAAGACCAGTGGTTCTCAAACCTTTCTATTTTTTGCTTATGTCAAGCACAGTATCATTCCTTATTGTGAAGGATTGCTGCACACTATGGGAGAGTTGGAGGAGTTATCTATGTGTGAGAATTCTTTTTGTGTCTTCTAAATAATTCATAGGAGACTTGCATGTATGATTACAAGTTATAATGTTCTGCAACTCACAGCATATCTAGAAAAAATCATGGAGTACCCTTTTAGAACCCTGAGGATAGAACGTGAGTATTATTACTGGTGCTGAGTTGTTTCAGTTGGGTCTGACTCTCTGTGACTTCATTTGGGGTTTTCTTGCCAGAGATCCTTGATGAAGTGGTTTGCCATTTCCTTCTCTAGCTCATTTTACAGGTGAGGAAACTGAGGCAAATGGGTTTAAGTGACTTTCCCAGGGTCCCACAGCTAGTAAGCGTCTGAGGCCAGGTTTGAACTCAGGTCCTTCTGACTCCAGGGCTAGAGGTCTATATTCATTGCACTATCTACTTGCCCAGGATAGAAGGTTAGTATTACAGGCATGTATTTCAAGATCTCAGGGTCACTTCCCTGTCATGATGAGCAACCTTAGGACAAATATGCATCTATTTGCCTTCTCTGTTCTAGATACTATGGGGAACATTAAAGAAGTATACAATACGAGTTTTTGTTCTCAAGGAGTTTATAAACTGGTTGAGAAGGGTGAATAATTAGAGAGCGATAGGATGCAATATAATTAAGCACTAGATTAAATTAGGCATTTGCTTGTTGGTCTGTGCTCTCTAGTCATAAAACAAGGGTGATAATAATTTATCGTCTCCCTCTCAGCCATGCTGGGAAGACTGATGAGCTATACCAGACATTTCACTGGGGTGTGGCAACCAGAGCACCAATTTTAGAGGACACTGAAAGTTTGTGCCATCCTTCAGATTCATAGCATAAAGATCTAGTCCTTAGGTATGTTAAAATATGAAGCTATGCCATTTTAGGAAGAGGAGAAGAGAGGGAGAGAGGGAGGAAGAAAAATTTGGAACTCAAAATCTTGTAAAAATGAATGCTAAAAATTGTTCTTTATGTATAATTGGGAGGAAAAAATTCTATTAAAAAAAGAAAAAAAGTGAAAAAATTAAAATGTGAAGCTAGCAGATGGCCTCTACCTCTGCACTCACCTCTTCAATAGTTCCCAGCTTCAAACCAAAAAAGTTGGTTTGAGTCATTGCCTATCATACACCCACGTAGCATTTTCTTAGAAAAGTTTGGGCCATCTCAAATGCGATATTGATAGCTCTGGCTCTGATTTAATGAGTACTATGAGGCTGGGTGAATAGGCAGGGTGGCCCCAAAGTGACTGTTTTGACTGAATTGATCGGTCAATTCAGTTGGGGTGGGTGGAACAGAACAGGTTAGATTATATTAAAAATATAACTTTTTTTTTCTTCTCCAGAGGGAGCTCCACAGGATGGCAAAGAACTGGCTCAACTGAAGTAGGTTACTTTAGTATCCTATGGACTCAGCCTTAGCCCCTCAGAAGGAAACAGCAGCACTCCCTAGAAATGGCTTAATGCAAGAAATCATGGGAATTTTCTTGGCCTGCCCTGTGGAAGAAGTCTGACTCCTCCTTTGCGAACAGCAATTACAAGGACGTGTACATAATTGCTGCATTGAGATTTGGGAGAAGTTCATCGACTCATGGCACAGGACCATCTATTGAGATGAGATGTGGTGGTGGCTAAGTTTTCTCTCCTAAGTCAAGTGTGACCCTGTGGTCTACTTTACAAACATAAAACCACATACAACTACATACATATTTACTTTCCTCATTTTGCTGCTCCCCTTTTGTTTCTCCAGGCCAGGTTTACTCACAATAATTCAATTATGATCCTGTATTCTGTTCTGCTGCTTTAGCAGCATACAGAGATTTCTCCCTCAGCAGATCTTAATGCTTTCTACCAACATTAACTCATTAGTCTTCCCAGCATGGCTGTGAGGGAGAGAGCACATTTTATTATCATCCTTGTTTTGCAGCTGGAGAACATGAGACACAGAGAGGTCATGTTCCTTTCTCAGAAGCCACATAAAAGGATGGGATGGGCCTTGGAAGAGGACCGACCTAGTTCTCCTAGTTCCAAGGGTGGGAATCAAAATGATTGGCTCTGGCAAGCCTTAGACTTTCACTCTTAAATAATTTGCATGCTATTAAATGACTATGTTCCCCAAGCCTTTTCCCTTGCTTCTACTCTGGTGTCCCCAGACAATGTTTCTGACTCTAGGAAATACCAAACCACTTAGCAGCTAGAAACAAAGCCGCTGCAGGAGTCTCCAGAGTCTCCCATGCTAAACATGTTTCCCAGGAGAGCATCTGAAATACATCTCGCCATGACTGACAGGACAATTAACGCCTAATAAAGGCTCATCTAATTAGCTGGGAGAATTTAGAATGTGTCATTAAAGCTAGGGGACACCAATTTGCACCCCAAATGAGAAAATCCTCAGCCTAATGTGTTGTCCCTTTGGATAAAAGGTTTTAAACCAATTATTTATGACCTGTTTATGTGACTTGTATTGGATAACGTGGTCATCTGAATTCACTGAGGACTGGTAAGTAGGCAGAAGATTGCTGTAGCTCCATCTGCTATTCAAATTTGGTTCCTTAGTGCCAGCCACATTTAAGATTAAAAAAAAATCAGCGCATTGTAGAGCTAAATATACCTCTAGGATTTAGAAATAGTGGTTTTGGAACTCCTAGCAATCTTTTGTTCTTTATACAAGCGGCCCAGAGAGCAATACGATGCATTTAGAGGAATTTTGGAGGACCGGCTGATGAGAAGGAAGGTCAGAACTGGAGGAACAATTCTGGTGGGCAAAGGACTAAGAACTGATGGTTTTTACTTGAGGGGAAAATTAAGGAGCCATAAGACTCATGGGGGTGAATATCCCCATTTGAGAGCCAGGGTGAGGAGACATCTATCTGATATTGGTGAAACTTCTCAAAGTTAAAAAGGTTTCTAAGGGCATCAATGGAAGAAAAAAAATCAAGGAACTCCTGGGCTCATACCTCTTTGGGTCTTTCTGTTTCAATCATTTTGGAAAACTGTCTGGCACAGCAAACCAGATACCAGAATGCAACCTCTAGAATCACTCATGGAACTGGAAAAGAGCAGTCCTCTGGTTTCAGACTGATCAACTGGGTAGATAAGTCTCTTTCGATTTAATATCCTGCTATTATATATGGAGCAGGAAATTAAAGTAAATATTAGTGAGGCAACTAGATGGTTCAGTGGAGAGAATGCTGGGCCTGGAGTTGGGAAGAACTGAGTTCAAATCCAGTCAGAGACAATCACTAGCTGGGTGACTTTGGGCAAGTCATTTACCCTTTATTTGCCTTAATTTCCTTAATGGAGGTAAAATGGACTTAATGATGGCATCCATCTCTTACAGTTCTTGTGAGGATCAGATGTGGTGATATATGTAAAGCTCTTAGCATAGTGCCTTGCATGGAGGTGCTGTATAAACGCTTATTCCCTCCTTCTCCTTGTAGACTGTGTTGATTTGGGGATGTCTGAAAAGTCCTGTTTGATTGATAAATATTAATTTGTTGAGTTTCAATAGGTCCCATCAGGTTTTGAATCAACTAACTCTAGGATATATCCAATGAACTGAGTTCCAGGGATCTCCATAGATTTAAATGAGCTCTTATAAAGGGTCCAAATGGCGAGTGAGTGAAGGCGGGACACCTAAAACCGCCAGCTAGTAAAGTGGTTAGTAGCCCATGTTGGTCTAGGTCCGGTGGTTCCAGCTCATACAATATTGATGTATGAGTCCAAACTTCCTGGTACCCATTCCTTCCTACATCTTCATATGTATAGACTTTTATGGGGTTGTTCCAGTCTTTTCCCACAGTTTGGAGACTTAGGGGAATTTCACAAAAGATCCAGATAAGCCAGTGTTGTACTAAGCAATGAACCTTTATTACACTACATTTTAACTCATACAAAATAAAGCTCTGCTGTAAAAATATGGAGCATGGACTGTTCCTCAAAGAAAAACAAAATTCAACAATCCCTCCCACCACCCACCCCCAAAATACAAACAAACCTAAGATGGAATAATAGTAGGGCACGAATCAGTTTTTACAGGTCCTTGATGATTGTTAACTTTTCGATGTGAGCATATACACCTCAGAAATGATCAAATACTACAAGTCTATGATTGATTTATTATTTTGTTCATTGTCTAGACTTAAGAAAATGATGATGAAAATGTTAATAATTCAGGTTAAACTTAAAGGTGTGTCATGGATGCATTTTTCCCCTCTGGAGAGCTGGTTGTTAAACATTCACCATAAGATCCTTGGATACTAGACAGAAGAGGGTGGCTTTAGAGTCAACCTGCTTTAATAGAACCCACATCTAAAAAATACTCAGATTTTTGGGGGAGGACTATCACAGAGGTTTCCTGAGCCTTTTTAAAAATAATATTTTATTTTTCCCCAATTACATGCTAAAACAATTTTTAACGTTTTTTAAAAGTCTTGAGTTCTAAATTCTATGTCTTCTACTCCTCCCTCCTCCCTGAGATGGTAAGCAATCCGATAAGGGTAGTCCATGTGCAATCATGCGAAACATTCTTGAGTCTTTATTAAAAATGTAACCTGGAGTTCACCTGTTGTAGGGGTGTACTAATTTGCTGTATGATGTCTGATATTTCCATTTAGTTTTATTGCAATGTTAGGCTTCCAACAGAACCTAAATCCCACTCATTAGGTATATTTTTATTTTAGGTAGATTCTTTGAAATATATTTTGTACTGATGCCACCCTTCCAATTTTGCCTGGATAATACTCCTTTTTTGGTCTTGAGCAGTAGCATGGTGATGGATAATTCTCCTGCTCTTCAACCTTCCGTTATTTTTATCTACATTTCTGCTGCTGTGGACTGATTCAACATGCCCCTCCCTTTCTATGTCTGATCAATAAGGTAAGGGTTGTGTATGCATCCTCTCCTTACCAGATCACAATCAGACTAGCAAAGGAGGTCACTTTAAACACTTGGCTCTCAGATTAAATGCATCACATAACCAGGCAACTTGCCTGCCTAAGCAGCATTCCTTAAGAACCAGGTTACCCAGGCCTTTCTGGACCAGAAGAAAGGAATTTCAGTGCAGTCTCCTCCACCACTCTACTTCAATTTGATGCTCAGATCTGGAGAATTGTATTCATTTCACTGGGTCTTTTATAGACTAAAGTGATGCACTTGGGAAAAGTCAGTCTGCAATAGAATTAGGACCTAAATCAATCTCCGTTAATTCTTGACTACCTAGTCAACGACTGGGAGGTTGATCAACCACTATGAATTTCCTGCAGCAAATTTTAAATTCCAAAGAGATTTCTTCTTACCACCCATTGTGCTCTTAAGGCATGTCCCTGCACAAACAGCTGCTGTTTGCTCATGAAATGCAAATGCATTTGAATATAAACTCCTGTTTATCTGTAACCCAAACCAATGAAAGGCTCAAATAATTGGATTTTTCTTTGCACTTTCTTTTTAAAGAAAAAGACAAATGACAAATGCATGGATATTAAAGTTGGTTTTTCTGAAAAATACACACAAACAGAGGTTGCAACATATGTCTCAGGGATAGTACAGTTCCGCACAATCCCCTATAACCTGTGCATCCACAATGATCATTGACCTCGATTCTGAAACATCTTCTGAATATGAATCTAAGCAAAATATACAGTAAACTCTTATTTAAGCAAAACCAATTAAATTATATTTACTGTTATTTTTACTGCTAAGCATCTTTTATTATGTTCTAATTCTTTGAAAGTTGGTCATCCATGTGTGGCATATGTGGTAATTCTCTCCTAACACAAATATTTAATTAAGCAGAACACCACATTTCCCTATCCATTTTGTATAAATGGAAGGTTAATTAGTGACATGAATTGTTACAATATGTGCCAGAATTACAACATTTCACCTATTCCCTTAGTTACTCAGACTTGCCAGGATTAAGACTGAAGGAGAGACCACGGAAGCCAAGGGATGGGTGTCAGAGAAAGGGCCCATCACTCCATCTTCAGGGGTAAATGCTGATAGTTCTCTGGGCCCAAAGAGAAGAACTGGACTCGTGATACCTGTTCCTTTCCTTAGATATGACAATTCTACAAGTATACACTTGAAACAATTTCAGTGATGCGTTATCACCATTAAAATTTGCCCCAGCCAGAAATGAAGTCCCATCAGCAGCTTCTGCTTTAATAATTTTTGTGAGTACAATTTCAGAAAGCAAGTCAAAGGCACAATCACATGTCTATTGTCACTTAAACAGTGTTTTTACAGGTCTTCTTAGAAATCATGTTTAGGAAAAGAACTGAGTACATTATGGTGCCACTGAAGTACTTGAAAAATAGCTTCCTCCCTATTGTCCTAACCCATAAACCCACAATGAACCCAAGCAAAAACAAATGTGAAAATATGTTAGCTAAGAAAAAGAATTCTGATATCTTGGATCAACATATGCTATAGAATCTGGTGCAGACAAATACTGTGAATTTCTGACTGTTGGAGGGAAGAAAGGGGCTGAATTTTCAGCATAGTAATTGAAATGCTTGATTGGCCAATAGCATCAAATCAAAGAGGGCCAAAGATTTCATTGCCCTCTGCAGTCTTGTTCCAGAATTCTTCCCAGATGGATCTTAAAAGTTCAGAATGTTCTAGTTTCATGTCTCCAATCTACCATTTCACTGAACATTATCTGACTTCTCTCATCATGCCCTCCTGTTAAAGAAGTGAAAGTTAAATCTTTCCCTCTGCTCTCAGAAGAAGAGACCCTGGCTTTATCCTCCCTTTCACATGCCTATAAATAATAATGAAGCTCTAAAGTAGTATGTCTGCATTTGAGACACCATGCCCATGCTCATCTCCTGGCTTAGGATAGCATTCATCTAGAGATGAAGATATAGTTTTGAAGGCACTCTTTCTTGTTTGTTTTTCTTGGGGCTTTGGTGGTGATGGTAGAGAAACGTATGCCAAATTGTAGACATACTCATGTCTAGCAACAGAAACACTTCTCCTTTGTCTCCTGTTTCTCATTGCCACCCTAACATGAGAAGACACAGAATGATACGGAAAAAATCCCAGAATGTGGGGACAGAAGAGCTAGATTCAGATCTCCTTCCACTGAGATTTTGAGTGTCAACTTAACTCACTAAGCCTCAATTTTCTCATCTATATATTGAGGAGCTTAGACTAAGTGACTTCTTTTATCTCTGCATGCCTGGTGGTAAGCCTCACAATCCAAATTCAAAATCACATATGAGTCTTATTTTTAAACTTTGCAATGATCTCCTTGTACCATTTTCTGAGATTTTCCTCTTACTGAGGCTTTGGGGCTTTCACCTTCACCTCTGCTCAAAGGTAAAGGGAATTCTATTGTACATACATGTGGAAGGACAAAGTCCCAGCATGGTACCTTGGACAAAATAGGTACTTAGCAAATGTTTGTTGAATGAATGACATGGAATAGCCACATGATAAGGAGTCTCATGCCTCTCATCTAGGTATATAGATGACAATTTACTCTTTCATTTGGCCACTCACTCCAAATTGAGATAGACCACCATCATATGGTTATAGACAAATTCTCCCAGATTCCCAGGTAAACTTGTAGAGGGGAAATATGCCCCCTCTATTCAGCACTCTAGCTCTTGAGCCCCCATCAGTGCATTCCTATTTCATATTGACAATAATGACACCTCAGATTTCAAAAATAATCATTTACATAACAATAAGGCAAAAAAAGAAAATGTGACACACGTATATACAAACACACACATATTTATGCTTAAGTAACAAAATATAGCACATTCTATACATAAGCAGGTGGCAGTCTCTGAACAATAGATATGTGGGGAACAATAAGGATATACTTAAAGGAACTTGAAAAAGAAATAAGAGGGAGAAAACCCATGTATTGGGGGTGACTCATAATTTTGGACTATAATCTTTAATGTCACTCAGAAACATTCAGGAGCATTGGCATGACATGAAACCACTTCTCTGATAGCTGCTTATATCTTGATCCTTGCCACTCTTCATCTGAACACATCTTCTTCCCTATTTGAACACTGCATTTGGAGGCTCTTTCAACTCACAGTCATCCCTAAAAGATTATCTACAATATGTTACTTCAATGTGAATAGTAGTTCCCTTTAAACAAGAGAACTGTCTAATGAGACTGGCTAGTTTTGGCCAGTTATTCACTCACCAAAATGCTGTGTTTAGGGTATTGGGTGGCACAGCTCAAGTTGAATCATTAACCCAGTCAAACAAATTTAGCTAGTACATCAATATGCAAAGCAGTTGCAAAGCCCCTTCTGCTTTGTTTTTTTTAAAACCAAAAGTGGCAGCAGACAGTAATTGATACCTGTGAGGAGTTTTACTTCTCTCCTAAGGTAGGTGGTTGTGAAGGTTAATAGCTGTCATTGAATTTCTTGGCCAATGAAATCAATCAGGAATCACTTAGCTGAAGTCTTCTGTCAGTTGGCAGCTTCTAATGGTCACAGCTCTAAAAGAACAACGTTTTGGTCTTCTGTGCCTTCAATTCTTCTATTTAGATTTCTCTATCAAGTTCTTCTGTCAGGTTACACTCTCAGGCTCCTCTTTCTTCGACAGCTTAAGTGGGAGCCTTTTGGCTTTCAGTAACTTTTTTTTCCCAGCTAAAGGTAATATCTCCCCAAACTTTCCCCATAACATTAATAGTCCTTTTAAAATTCTACCTGACACCAAGTTTTATATAACCTCATTGTTTTTTGTTTTATACTTTTTATTTTTAAAATAGGTATATACAAAAAGCAGAGATGACATAATCCTACGTACTTTTAACGCCTTTAACATGGTTCTGCAACCATTGACTTATATTTCTTTGCAATAATCATTTTGTAGTTTCTAATATATAAAAGTTCCTTCTCTGCCCATTTAAATGACAAAAATATTCATATACAAGTGAGACAACATTGTATATTATTAACAAGGTGATTCAAGTCTTTATATTTATGCCACAATTCATTTCCCCTTCAAAGTGCTCGAGTCTAGTCTTGAAGTTGTTTCTTTATGTACATTTTTAAAATCAGTTTTTATTAAAAACCAGATTCTTTTTATTAATCCTGTCAGGTATCAAAACATTCATCTATAACAGCAGCAATATCTTAACACTCTTTAATAGTTTTCATTTATATAAAAACATTTATTCCTTCCCTTTCCCCACTAAACTATTCCATATGAACAGAACAATATTTTAAACGGACAGTATATCTTACTGATGAACCTGTAAAACTCTGTAAAAAAAAAAAATTGGGGCCGGAAGACCTTAACTCAGCTAGTCTTGAATGCCAATTTATATAATAGCTGACGTTTATTAAGGTTTGTAAAGAAATATATATGTATGTATGTATGTATGTTATCTGATCCTCCTAATAACCAAGGAGGTAGGTGCTTTTGTTACCTCCATTTTACAGATGGGGAAACTGAGGCTGGGAGGGGTTAAATGACCTGCTTAGGGTCACACAGTTAGTAAAGTGTCTGAGGCCACATTGGAATTCAGGTCTACCTGATTCCACACCCACCACTCATTTCCATTGGGCTTCCCAGTTGCCAGTGAACTTACTGGTTATACTCACCTCTTCAAGGACTGAAGGGAGTTCCTCCAAAAGATCTGTTCTATCCACAGAATCTCTTCCCTATGCCTGTCCAATAACAGACACCATACTTTGTTCCTTTCTTTTATCTACATATTTCCTGTATTCTTGTTTTTGTCTCAGATATAAAGAGGTCGAGGATTAGCTACAGATAAACACAAATTTAAATTAGGGCAGAGACCTAAACCTCTTTCTGAATGTTAGAATATTTCCTAACTGGGGGCTCTGGGCTATTGTGATTACATTAACAATTTTTCACTTGCACTAAACTCCATAAAATGGAGAAAGGATCCATATAGACCTGAAGGTCATTATGTTTCTCCTAGATCAAAAATTGAGCAAATTGTTATAATAGGGTATGACTCAAGAGCAGTAGTATCAAACTCATAGAAATGGGGCCACGAAACTATACATAAAGATCCCTGCTTCCTCAGAATATATTGACTTAGAAAACTACATATTAACATTATCTATATTGCCAGCAAAGCTGACTTGTGTGTTAGACACCTCTGCTTCCCAGAGAATGGTTTAGGGAGGAGAGGTGAGGAAAAGAGTAGAGATCACACCTTAAACCACTGCTACCTCCATCAGAGAGGAGCTAGGAAAGGCCAGTAAAGATTTTATCCATCCAACTTTACCTTCCATACTCTCTGCTGTACCCTTTGGTGTTACGGTAGCAAGGGTCCAAAGTCAAGAAGTCAGCAGTCAGTGGAAACATGCTATGACAGTGAACTGTAGGCTTCAACAAAATGGTGGTTCATCTCATACAACTTTTCCACTGGAGACGACCCAGCCTTCTATTATGGCAGTAGGGTACCTCTTCTCACCCACTGTGTGGGTATTGTAATGCTCCTGGGCAAAATTTAAATAGTAACAGCCTATGATAAGTGATGGGGTGGAGGAAGGGTGGGCTGGTGCGTGTGCTTTATGTTACTGTGTTCTAGGATGATATTATCTATCTGCCATGCATTGGAATTTGCTTTGAGTGTTTTGGTTTCTCCTTTTAAACAATGGAATAATAAACTGCTACAAAAATGGAAGAAAGTATACTAATGGAATTGAATTATAAAGTGCAGGAAAAGAGCCAGGGGTCAAAGTGAACTTCCAGTTAAATATGAGTTAGCAACACGGTACTTATGCTTTTAAAAAGCAAGCCTAATATGAAGCTGTGAAAAATATGAGTATAATAAGTAGGAATCACAATGATGTAACCCTCCCCTGATGCTTGACAATGGTTAGAACCTTTATTGGGTTTTGTCCAGCTTGGGTTCTTGCAACTGGATTGTGACTATGGTGAACTCTGGAGAGATTTCAGAGGAGACCAATAAATAGGCTTGAGGGAAAGATAAAGGAGCTGAATTTATTTAGCCTACAGAAAAGAAGACTGAAGGGAGGACTTAATCACATTTTTTCAAGTATATGAGAAGGTACAATTGTGAGTAATGGTGATGAGCTGTGACTTTTTCCCCTCACAAAGAACAGGACGAGGGGAAAAGGGATTATACTACAGCAATCATCACTAAAAACAGGGAATTAAGAGCTGAACTACCTACCTCAGAGGTAAGACTGAAAATAAAATGATAGGGGAAAGTGCTTTGTAAACCGTAATGTGTTATTCAAGTTAGACGGCAGAGAGAACGTTCTGACAAAAAGAACCATGGAACGGTTCATGGGAGAGAACCCAGGAATCTACATCTCCTGAGACTGAAAGAAAAAAAGCCAAGGGAGTGATATTTCTGAGTTGATTTGATAGTGGGTTAGGCCTGGGGGCAAGGGAATGGACAAAATAATCTCCCTTCTAGACATGTGATTCAATAAACACTCAGGTATGGCTGCAGGCAGTGCACTCACCTTGAGTCTGTTATATATCTCAAGCCAATTTTTCAAGCTTTTTTTTTTTAAAGCCAAATCCATGATGCATTTTCCTTGAGTGCTTTCTCCTTTCAAAACTATGCATTTGAAAACCAGCATAATCCACAGGATTCTAAATCATTCGGGACTAATTTACCAAAATATGATATAAAAGAGCTACTTCATATCCAAGAAATCTTTGAGGACTTTTTAAAGGGATGTTTAAATTCTGTCTCTGTCTCTCCTTTTCTTTCTCTTTCCATTCTCAATCTCTTCTCTTTTCCTCTCTCTGTCTCTCTCTGTCTCTCTCCGTCTCTCTCTTTCTCTCTCTCCCTCCTTTTCTTTCTTCCTTCCTTCCTTCCTTCCTTTCTCTCTCTCTCTCTCTCTCTCTCTTTCTTTTCTTTCTTTCTTTCTTTCTTTCTTTCTTTTCCTTTCTCTCTCTTTCTTTCTTTTTCTTTCTCTCTCTTTCTTTCTTTTTTCTCTTCTCTGTTTCTTTTTTATCTCTATTTTCTCTTTCTCTCTGTGTCCTTTTTTCTGTGTCCCTTTCTCTTCTTTCTGTATCTGTTTTTTCTTTATCTCTCCTCTGTCTTTGTCTCCTCCTCTTTTCCTCTTCTTCTCTTTCTCTTTCTCTTCTCTGTGTCTCTTTCTTTCTATTCTCTCTCTGTCTGCTTCTTTTTCTCTCTTTCTGTCTCTCCTCTCTATGTGTCTCTCTGTTTCTTTCTCTCTCTTCCTCTTCTCTTTCTCTGTTTCTATTTCTCTTTTTCTCTGTCTCCTTCTCTCTCTGTGTCTCTCTTCTCTCTGTGTCTGTTTTTCTCTCTCTCTCCTCTTTTTCCTCTTCTCTCTTTCTCTTCTCTCTCTCTTTCCTTCTCTTATCTCTGTTTCTTTGTCTCTCCTCTCTGTGTCTTTCTGTTTCCTTCTCTCTTTTCTCTTTCTCTCTGTCTCCTTTTTTCTGTGTCTCTTTCTCTTCTCTCTGTATCTGTTTTTTTCTATCTCTCCTTTGTCTTTCTCTCCTCTTCTTTTCCTTTTCTTCTCTCTTTCTCTTCTCTCTTTCTCTTTCTTCCTTTCTCTCTCCTCTCTCTGCTTCTTTTTCTCTCTTTTTGTCTCTCTCTTCTCTGTGTGTCTCTGTTTCTTTCTCTTTCTGTTTCTCTGTCTCCTCTCTCTCTGTGTCTGTTTCTCTCTATCCTCTTTTTCCTCTTCTCTCTCTCTCTCTCCTCTCTTCTTTTGTTCCTCTCATTATCCCCTCTCCATTCCTCCCCCTCAACCCCCAACCCACCCATTTGTCTGTCTCTTAGAAAAAATGCATACACACAAACAAAACCCAAACTCCAGTACCCAAAGGCTTTTTACTGATTTGAGAAGGAACCTTGTATGGTAGAAAGGGCACTAGATTTGAAAACCTGGCGTTCTACACCCAGCCTCATTAATTAGTGATGATGTGACCATGTGACCATGCCAGTCACTGGGCCCCAATTTTTTCATCTGTAAAGTTGGTAGTTTCTATTAGATGAATAGGAGAATTTATGGGTACTCTTTTACTTTTTAAATTCATAAATAAACAACAACCACCACAAACGAATGGATCAAGAAGTCATTATTTTCTGTTTTGCATAGTTAGGAGCATAAATTTAAAACTGGAAGGAATTTTAGCAACTATGCTATTTACTCGCTTTACTGAGAAAATGGAGGTATTTATTGTCTCCATCATCCTTAAATGCCCCTTCCAGCTCTAAGAATTTTGATTCTTTATCAATTCTTTAGAAGCCCAATGGAAAAAAAAAACCATAAACTTAAGTTCATGCATGTACCCTCCCACGACAGACCCTTCAAGAATGTTTGCTGCTTCCCGATGCCTTTGGCTGGAAGGTGACCCTTCCACACACCTCTGACATCACTTTGTGTTTGTACAGGCTACTGGTTCTTCCTCTTAGATGTTTTCTGGTAAATGAGAGAAAAAAGAAAATGGGGAGGGGCGGGAAAGCGTTTATACCATCAACAGAATGAAGTCTCTGTTCTGTTTATATTTTGTTTACCCCCACTGAGGTCCCTTTAATCTTTAATCCTTCCCAATCTTTCCCAAAACATGGCAAAATATAATGGATTTCAGCTTTTGAGCCTTGGTATTTTGATGCCAGCAAGTGCTATAAACAATGATTCTTCTAGTCTCCCCCTAGAAAACCTAGAAACAAGAAGTGAATGAATTAAAGGCTGGTTTTATTTTCTCTTCCCTTGGGTGAGGGGTGGGAGAAAGGCTCCTCTAATATTCTGTTTTCCACAGTGAACTCCCAGAGCTTCCTTCCATTCCCTTAGTCAGCCTCATGCTCTGCTGGTTAGAAATCCTTGGTGAATAGCACTCCCTTATTTCCTTTTGGTAATTCATGACTTGCAGAAGGTGCCTTTTATGACTGTAGGCAGTGGTGGGGAGTTTTCTAATAAGGGAGATGTCCCCTCCCATCATTATGCACTTCTGGAGGTGAAAGAATGTAAACTGCTAAAGCCCCCATGTCCCCACCTCCGACCCCATTAGGGTTGACAGCTGGGAAAGGCATAGGAAGCAATTAAAACCCACTGTATTAGTCACAAAGGGTGCACTCTGCCCAGCTCCATGTACTTTGTGGAAGGAGCAGGTCTGCAAAAGAGATAAAAAATATAGGAGGGGGCCTGGAGTGCGGTTACATGTGTCTTTTGAGGCTTTTTTTTTTTGCAAGCTTATCCTTGGGAATCCACTTGGGATTATTTATTTACTTAGCCTGTGTCTCAAAACTGGGAGCTCCCCGCCCACTTACTACCCAATTAACCTTAGCACCTGTCTGCTTGGAAACGGTTTGGAACTGAGTTAATTGACTAGGAGGGGGGAAAGAAAACAACAGGGGAGAACTAGAAAGGGAGGAGAAAAGGGATGTTTGCACTGGAAAGATGGAAAGTGAAAAGTATTAATTATATGAGTTGAAAGTGGGGAGGGTGGGGAGAGGTATTCCCTCTCCCTCATCCCAAGAGAGTTTCTCCAAGGATGATCTAAGCCAGGTCTTCCTAATTGTAGAGATCCTCCTGATATCTAAATCATGGGATTCCTGGGGATGGCTGTTGCTTTAACTTTGGCCTGCTTCTGTTTTATTGCCTGATGGATTTTGGCTCTCAGTTTCCCTCTTCAGAGGCCTACAATCCTCACCAAATGTTTCACATTACTCAGTGTGAAAAACCTCCTATTCTTTCAGATTTTTTACAAGTTCATACATCCGTGGAAACCTGATATTTCATATTTCATTCTGCTTTGTGGATGTCATTGTGAGGGATGTGGGTTCACATGCAACAGGCCTCTTCTGTCTTTGATCAGCCTGACCGCAACTAATTGTAAATGGAGAACAAATGAAAGAAATATTTACAAATTTCATGGGAATTCAGGCGGGGCCTAAGCCTTCCCTAATGCCTCCATTCACAGTAAATGTTTATTGAATACTCTGACTCTACTGTGCACTTCAATATTTATATAGTGTTAGGTTTTAGCTTGTTCTGAGGGGATCCAAAGAGTTAGTAAAATGACCTCCCCTTTTTTTTCCTCCCTCCCCCCATCTTATCCTCTTTTATTTCGTCTTTGCCTTAAAAAATCTATTGCTGGCTGAGGAGAGCCAAGTCATTTCTGTTAAGTTTCCAAAGTTACAGCTGTAAGAAGAAGGTGGGGGGAGAGAAAGAGAGAGAGAGAGAGAGAGAGAGAGAGAGAGAGAGAGAGATGACCGTAAAATTTAAAACAAATTTTAGAGTTGCAAAGCCGAGTTGGGAAAAATCAAATGAAAATGTTAAAGATTGGTCCAAAATAAAGTCATAAATGCCTGCAGGCAAGTTCAACAGCTGCTGGGTCACCCAGGCTAAGTCCTAAAAGGCAGTAACAACAAAAAGTTTAATATTATGAGATTCATCAGCAGTTGCCTGGATATGAAAGAACAGACAGATTCCTGTTTTCAGCCTCAGCCTCCTAGTCCTTTCCATCCCAGCTTATATGCACATATTTTTTCAGAAGTATTCATGTTAAGCTAGGGAACCAAGATAGCCTTTGTCTTCTCTCCACACCCCCAAGGGAGAAATCTGCTGTTTGTTCAGTCTCAACTGACTCTGCTATGAGCCTTCATGGTAGAATGGAAACTAAAATTACCTTTTCTCACCACCACCCCCAATTATGAAGATCTTAGGGTTCTAGAACCTTTTTTATGTCATAGAACCTTTTGGATGTTGAGTGAAACCTATAAACTCCTCAGAATAAGTTCTTTTAATTGCACTTGAAAGAAATGCTACATTTTAAATTTGAGATTAGTGAAAATAGAGATATATTTTCCCCCATCCAAGTTCATGGACTTCCTGAAATCTATCCATGGACCTAAGGTTAAAGACCCATATTCTAGTTCAACTGTTTCCAAGTTGAAGAGAAGGGAGCTTCTTGAAGGCATTGCCCCAAGGCCATACTGTCAAATTTGAAGAGAAATTACAAATCTGCTTTGATAAAGGGGGGTTTCCTTACTGGGAGTTCACCATACCAGTGAAATTTCAAGTTCCAGCCCAAAACAAAAATACATTCCTGCATAGAAGATAAGTCCCTTTTTTGGAAAGGATAATCTATTAACACCTTTATAGCAGGAATCATTCACTAGACTATCCCTGAGGTAGGTTTGGTTTCTTAAACTTTGCCTCTCCTCCAGGCCTAGCCCTGAGTTCTCATTCAGTAGGAGCTTAAGGCATGTTTTTTGATTGTTCATTTGATTTCTGTCGTTTGTTGAGCACCTCATCTATGCAAAAAACCCAGAGTGTGGCTGCACACAAAGCAAGGTTGGACCTGGCCCAGTTGGCTTAGGCATTTAATATATGAATGAGAGACATCATGTTTGAAGAAAGCCTTTAAAGTTGAAATGAGGTGGTGAAGTAGACAGCTATACCTGGAATCAGGAAGACTGGAGTTTCAATTTGACTCTGACACTTACTATGTGACCCTGGACAAGTCACTTAACCCTGTTTGCCTCTGTTTTCTCATCTGTAAAATGAGCTGGAGAAGGAAATGGCAAACCAATCCAGTGTCTTTGCCAAGAAAACCCCAAATGGGGTCACAAAGATTCAGATGTGACTGAAAAACAACTCAACAGTAACCTCATCTGTAAAATGGAAATTATAACAGCACCTACCTTCCAGGGTTTTGAGAATTAGAGGAGTTAATATGTAATTGTAAAGTGCTTGGTGTAGTGTCTGGCTAGCAAATGCTATGTGAATGTTATCTGTGATTATTTTGTTATAAGTTTGATAGGGACTCGACCTGTGATTTCATTGATATAAGAAGTTCCCACACTGGATAAAGAAACTCTCTCTACAATTGCGGGTTGGCACCTTTTCTATTTCTTATAATTGTAAGAGAGTTACCTAAGAGCACTGAGTGAGAGTTTAAATGACTTTCCCAGGATCACAAAGCCAGTATGTGTCAGAGACAGGACTTGAACCCAGGTCTTTCTGGTTCCAGGGCTGTATTGTCAAATGCTTTTAAAAACTGACAGACATAGATACAGTAGATTTTATATTTTGTACAGCCCTCAGTTATTTGTGTGACTATAAAGACGTGCTCTGAAATAGATAATTGTTTCTAAAAGCCTTCCTGCTTCCTTCAGTGTTTTCATCAAGCATAGCTTAATACATCCATAGACCACTTTCAAATAATTTTATTGAGATGAGAATGTAGGCATATTGGTTTAAGTTGCCAATACCTTTTGTTACTTTTTTTTGATATGTGTGTGTGTACCAGAACCCGAAAATTTTTCTCAATTAAAAAAAAAATTGCTCTCTTAAATGCATCTTGAAAATCTGTGTCTGATTGCCTTTAAAATTCTGTTGCCTATAGCACAAGTTATATATATATATACACACACACACCTGTGTATGTATATACATATATACATGTATACACATATACCATATATGTATATATGTGTATGTATTTGTGTATATGTATGTATATATGTGTATATACATAAACACACACACACACACACACACACACACACACACACATAGCCTCCAATTCATATATTAAATATCTAGGCCAAAAGGGCCAAGTTTGACCTTGCTCTGTATGCAGTTACGCTCCAGGTTTTTGGTGTAGACATGGTACTCAACATACACAGAAACACATAGACATATGTGTGTGTATATACATAAACACAAATAAATACATATAGGCATACACATACATACACATATATGTACATATAAACATAAGTAAATTCACATGTGTATACACATATATACATATATCTAGTGTGTATATATGTATGTATGTGTGTGTATATATATCTCTATATATATCTATATCTATATACATATATCTATATATCTATATACCTTTCTGGACTTCATCTTCTCGGGCGCCATTGACATTTCTTCGTGTAGCATGTCTGGGGGTCAGGTGGTAGAGTCCAAATGTGGTGGTTTCACTCTCCTCACTAATGAGAAGATAACACAACAAGACGCCATATAAAGGCTGGCAGATCTCTTCCATTTCATGTCTGTTGTCCTCTTTCCAGTTTTGTCCACAAATGTTTTTGGAATGATTTGGCCTCACTGGATCTCGAGCCAAGATCTTGGTGAGCCTGTTTTTGCCTCAGCTGCCTTTTGCTGTTATGTGAAGCAATGGTGCTTGTAATCTTACATCCTCCTCCTCCATGATGTTTTGCAAATTAGCTCGTACTCTTAACAGGTGGCACTCTTGGCATCCATGTGTCTTGCCACTTGATAGGGAGACCAAATGTTGCTTGGCTAAGACAGGTTTGGGGAGACTCTTTTGGCCTTCTCTTTTTCAGTAACTGTTACGGTTTAGTTAAACTTTTTAAAGAAATTGTAATAGAATCTTTGTCTTCTTTAGTCCATTTCCTAATTTTTTTTCAGTCAAAAGTAGGTTATAAAAAGTTCAAATTAGAGTGACTGTAGTTGTCATTTTTTTTCATCTGAATCTTTTCATCTTCTAATCTGGTATTTACACTAACCTTTGCTCCAACCCATGGATTCTGAAATGACAGCCACATGCACAACTAGTCGTTTTGTGTCTTAAAAACATAGTCAATTTTATGTGTTGATACCATTGGTTGTTTGCTATAGTCAAAGACTTCCAGTGTTCTTAGTGAAGAAAATACTCCTTAAGTATAGGCCCATAATCTGGGCAGCATTCTTGTCTCAGTCTATGAAAACCAAGGGCTCTTTGCTATAGTTCTCATTCATATGTTTGGTCTCAAACCATGTTTTCTGATGCAGAAGGATATCGTCAGCACTTTCCTGAAGTCCACCTTTGAATAGAAATCACCAAGTGTGTGTTGATGAGTTTGGAGCACTGTGTCAAGTTTTTAGTAGAATTTCTCTTCTTTGTCATGTTTCACAATTGATATTGGTGCCCAAGCTACCATTATCTTCATGGTAGTCTGGGCCACTTGTATCCATCATCATACCATGGAAGGTGATGTGTCTAAGAGTCCCATGAGATAGTGTTTCTTTTTGCCTTCAGGTGCACAATGAGTTCAGCTTTCCCCATGCCTTTTTGGACCTCTCCAAAGACAAGCCAAGAGCCACCCTTCATTTATCTATAATTTCTTTTTCTCTTCTGATTTTGCTTATAGTGAGGATGTAAAAGGGAGCATGACCATGTCAATTTGATACAAATAATTAGGCTAACACTTGTAGATAGACTAAGAACTGTGTGATTCTCTTTCCTCTTATCTCCACTCCTCTGTCATTGCTCTGGAAGTGAAAGAGGGCTATAAATCCCTGAGTGCAGTTTTTAAAAAATATCCATTTCATGGATTGCTATGACCAAAATAATTCATCATTTGGTGGCCAACTTTCTGGTGATATCTAGGCAGCCAGGTGGCCAGTGGATAAAGTGCTGGGCCTGAAATCAGGAAGATTCATCTTCCTGAGTTCAAATCTGACATCAGATGCTTACTAGCCATATGACCCCGGGCAAGTCACTCAACCCTATTTACCTCAGTACCTCATCTATAAAATGATCTAGAGAAGGAAACAGCAAATCACTCCGGTATCTTTGCCAAGAAAACCCTAAATGGGGTCATGAAGAATCAGACATAACTGAAACAACCGAACAACACCAACAGCAAATCTCTGGTGATAGATCTTTGGCCACTTAGCTAGGCTGATCCTCAGGCAGTAGATACAATCTATTATTGCTAGGTCTGCATAATGAAAACTCTTCTGGCCTGGTAGAATCCGTTAGCACCTGTGCTGTTCTGGCATAGCTGTTAAGAGCTGAATCACGTAGATGTCATGATTTGCCATTGGAATGATATTTTGGAGAAGGGATACAAATATATCCGTTGGATAGTCCCCAAGTCCAAATTTCAGTTGAAATTGTACTTTTAGAGAATATCCTCATCTAATAAACAGCCAGAATAGCTATAGTGGGGAAAGGAATTGAACTAAGACTATTAGTATACTGGTTCATATATGAATATCGTGGTGTTCCATTATGCTACCAGCCTGGTATAGTGGAATAGACATCGGCTCTGGAATCAAAGGACCTGGTTTCAAATCCAGCATCTGATGTCTACTACCCATGTAACCTGGGGCCATCTTGCTCTCTGGGTCTCAACGTCCTTAAATATAAAATGAAGGGATTGAATCGAATGGCCTCTGAGGTTCCTTCCAACTCTGCATCTATGATCCTATGATCTACCTTTCTTGGTCTCTGCTACTTAGGAATTTTGTGATCTTGGGCAGCTCATAAAACTTTCAGGAACCTCAGAGTTCTCATGTGTAAAGCAAGGATAATAACAGCTATTCTGCCTCTGTCATGGTGTTGGGATCAAATGAAATCAAAGTGCTATGTAAATCGAGCCATTTGTTTTTCACTTTTTAGAAAAGAAATGTTCTTGTTGCCTTTCAAAATATAAACAAATAAAACCCAGAAGGGACAGGACCAAGGAGACAAGCGGACAAAGCTTAGTCCCTCAGCTTGGGAAAGAAATACGATGTTCCAGTTTTGTCAGTTCTGGAAAAGATCAATGGGGTAGAAGAGGTTTATTTCTGTTCTGGATGGACAACAGCCTTTCACTGATTCTTTCCTCTAGATTGAAGACACCAAATGGGATTCCCAGAAGGAGCAAGCCTTCTAGTTAGGTGTCAGACAGCAGAGTTTGGTATTTACTGTGAATCAAATCATGCCATTTTTTAAAAAAAGATAAAACACTATTGATGATAAATGATAATAATGATGAAGATGATGGTGGGATATATCTGAGAGGGGCATTGTGAGAGTTATATGTGAGCTCTGTATTTTTGTTTGTCCTTCCTTTTTGAAGAGGACCAGTGATATCACAGGATGATGTCTTGACTTGTGCATGAATTGGATTTAAGTGAGGCAGTTGCATAAAGCGGTCAGCCTCACTCTTTCTTCCAGAGTCATCGAAGTACAGTGGCAAGACAAAAGTCAAGACAATGGGTGATGGCCCAGGATGCAGTGGCTAAGCTCTAATGGCTCCACAGTGTCTGCTTCAGCTGCCTTTGTGGCCGCTGGAACAAATCGTTCTCGTGCACTTATTCTGCTGGGGGAGGTTTTCACATGCTTGGGGTGGACATCCCCCTAACTCACTGATGGCTTTGAGGCCTGTTGGTTACCCTCATCCTGGTTTAGCCCGTCTGTCTAGATGGGTTTACCAAGGTGTGGCTGCTGAGCATGCTGGTTTATTGGAGCCATAGGTGAGAGTTGGGTGACAAGTGGACACCAAGGGTGGATGAGCTATAAGGGCTATAAGAAGTAAGAAGAAGGACTAAAGGGGATTCCCTAGAATCACCTTCATGCTTTTTTTTAGTCTCTGCACATTTAATCCCACCTTTCTAAGAGCTCTGGGCAGAAATCAGCAACTGTAAGGCAAGGCCAAAAGCCAGGCATCACATTGGAGCTTCTCAGCACCAGGCACAAGCCTGGACTTGGACAAGCTGCAGCTCTTATAAGAAGAGACAGGTGGTGAACAGACACTCTGCCAGGGTCTCTCACACAGGGGCTGAGGAAGACCCACAGGCAGTGTTTCTATGGTTACAGGATTATGGGAGGTCTCTGCCACCTATCCATCAGGTTGCCTGTAGTTTTAAAGAACATTGGCAAAATTTGTGGAATATGGAACATGTGAGGTTGCCCCCCACCCCATTGGAGATTTTAAGGAAGAATTTTAGGTTAAAAATTTCCTGTGTTGTCTTTGGTATATTTCTGTCTGGCAGCAGAGTAGAAAGCACAGTACTGACAGACACAGGGGATGTAGGTTCTGGTAGAAGGTTTTCTTAGCTAACAATGTGATTGGGCCATGCATGGGTCATTTTTTTCTCCAAGTCTCAGTTTCCTCATTTATAAAGCAGAGAGTTGAGTTAAATTATATATATATACACACACATATGCATATATATGTGTATATGCATATATACGTATATACACACACATATATAATATGGATATCTGTATATAGATATAGATATATGTATATATGTATACACACACATATATATAGTTCTATTGTCTTTATACTTCACTATTTTCTTACCCTCTGCCCTGATTCAAAAGAAACAAAAATCAAGCAAAAACATCCAATACAAAAACCTTCTTTGACAATGCATATATAATTCCCTGTTTTTCGTTTTTCAGCCTTGTTTGACTCTGTGTGACCCTGTTTGGGGTTTTCTTGGCAGAGACACCGAAGTGGTTTGCCATTTCCTTCCCCAGCTCATTTTACAGGCAAGGAACTGAGGCAAACAGGGTTAAGTGACTTGCACACCGCTAATAAGAGTCTGAGGCTGGCTTTGAGCTCAGGAGGATGAGTTTTCCTGACTCCAGGCCTGGCACTCTATCCACTGTGCCACCTAGCTGCCCCTAATAGTCCTATCCTTTCTGTTATGAAGGAGGAGATATATTTCCACATGTTTTTTCCTGAGCCTTCACCATTCCCTGCCCTCCGCCACCCCCCCCTACCCCCACCATTTCTCAAGAGTTCAGCCTACTTTTGGTGATCTTTTCATTTACATCTGTGCAATGGCTAAGGGTTTTGCTCAAGGCTACATGGGTGGTGAAGTGTTGGGTTTAGAGTCAAGTAGATCTAGGTTTTAATCCTGTCTTGTGTTGGGGTTCACAGGCACCCCAAAATGTTGGGGCACACCAGAATGATGAGGAATAGACATCTAGGTTGCAGTGTCTTGAATGAATTCATTTGGACTGTCTCCAAGTTAAATAGAAAGTATTTATTGGGGTGATGGATCCAGCGGACTCTGTTCCCTATGGGAGGCCAGAGTGCCCATCAGGCCCTACTCTCTGTGGGAGACAGAGCACCAGCGGGCCTTCATCTGCATGGGAGACAAGAGTGCCAATGGGCCCTGCTCCACATGGGAGGCGGAGCACTCAGCCAGGTTGGGTGTCTGGTCTGTATACAGTTTGACAACATAGGGGGAAGGGGAGCAGAAGGGAAGGAGGGAGGAAAGCCTGGCTCTGAAATGCCTGGAATGTCAGGTGATCTTGAGTGTCTTTGCAAATGCATACAGATAAGCAAAGGGAACAGGAAAGGGGAGGGGAAAAGCTGTTCTGGAATGTCAGGTGGTTGGGGGGGTGCTTTGTGAAAGCACACAGATAAGTTCATGGTGGGGGGCTTCAATGCAGTCTTTTTGAACGCTTTCTGGCTGGTCACACTCTGCATTTTATCTCATATCTCACATCCTGCATCCTGTTTGCTTTGAGTTAGCTAGGTGCCACAGTGGTTAGAGTGCTAGGCCTAGAGTCAGGAAGACCTGTGTTGAAATTTGACCTCAAACACTTGGTTGTGCCACCCTGGGCAAGTCACTTATCTTCGGTTCTGATTCCCCATATGTAAATGTGGATAATAATAGCAACTAATTTCCAGGGTTGTTGTAAGGTTCAAATGAGACATTTGTAAAGTGCTTTGTAAATCTTAAAGTGTTTTATAATGTAATATAATATAATAATAAAATATAATAATACATTATTATTAGCTAATCTCCGGAAGCTTTCTCTTGTCCTAAATATGTGACATTTCCTAAGGAAAGCTGTGACCTTTTTCAGGGAATCTTGCTTTGGTACTTAGAAGGATGGCGTTTATTCATTTAAAATGTTGTATTTTCTAGATTCATTTAAACTCATGACGAATTTAAGCCCACCACTTAGATTCCAAGAAGAGTTATTCCCTCCCTCACAAAGATAAACTAAAAATCTCTGAGTTCTTTGTTGTTGTTTTTGTAATCTCAGTGAGATTTAAAATGCCAAGGTCTTATCTTCCCTGCTATGTACACTTAAGGTAGGTGGCCCTTTTTAATCTAAGAACAGAGGAATTTTTGTCTCAGTCACATCTCAAGATCATGGTTATGGATCTGGAGCATCAGTGTCAGCATGGCATTGTGGACACAGCATTGGAACTGAAGTCAAGAATCCTGTCTCAGATGTGTCCTAGCTGCATGACCCTGGGGCAAATCAGTTCACATCTCTCACCCTTATTTCTTTTTTTTTTTTAATTAACATAGCAATCCTGATACTACCTACTTTACAAGACTGTTGCATCAAAAGAGATGTCTATAAAGCACTTTGCAAAACTTAAGAGTGTTTTGTAAATAAATGTCAGCTGTTGTTATTAGGGCTACCCAAGAATTAATCACCTGATCCATTAGTTTTTAATAAGGGAAATTGTCATGTTCTCATTTAAATGTTTCTAGCAGTTTCTTGGGAAATGTTCAATGAAAGAACACATGCTGAAAAGAGGATACATCTTCAATAACTTAGAGGGGAAAAAAAAAACTTCCATGCAACAGCAGAAAAAAATCTTTAATTGGAATCCTTCTCAATTTTGCCTTGGAGAATAGATGTCTTTTGATCAAATTCCTTCAATTTTTTTTGTGAGAGAAAGAAAACTGTCTTTCCTTAATTCTTTAGTCTAAAGGGGGATGATTACCATTTTTTCAATGGTCAGATATCAAATTCATTTTTAGAAGCAAAATGAATGTGGATCAGCATCAATGAAAGCAAAGGGGAAAGATTGTTGACAATGGGAGTGAAATATTATTTACTTTTCCTACTAAGAACTTGTTGGGACTTTTGTAAGAGAGGTGCATAAAACACTTACTTTACTTGTAATTTGAGCTTTGAAAATTGCACTATGTTAAGTGTTCTGAATGCCATAGGCATTTCAAAAAACATAGTTCAGAGAAGGAAAAGAAAGCAGTGTGTAAGTACCCCCACTGAGCAAATGGACAACATGTCAGAGCTGAGGTTTGCAGGGCTCCACCTGAGTTAAGCTGACCCCAAAGAGACAAGAATAGGTCCCTTTATTGTATTGTTTTGACACAGAAGCAGTGACATTCCTCAGTCCCCTTCCACAGAACAATCTGATGCAAAATACATCTGTGTTCCTTTTACTTGCAGAACTGGATTATATCACCCGCACTACTTTTAGGCTTATCTGATGGCAAATGAAAATTGATATGAGTAGGGAGGCATAACAACAACTTAGTTCCCAAATAACCATTCTTTACTACTTCCAAGCTCTTTGGACACTTACAGCTTCGACTAAAGCCTTATGTATGTGCATTCATAAATATACATATACTTTAGCACGTAAAATATACCACCTTGTATATAGGAATGTACATAGATGTACTATGAAATAGATAAAAATCAACAACTATGTATTTAAGCGCCTACTATGAGTGAGGCATTATGCTAAGCTTTTCTACTGGGAAACATAATGTAAACATTCTTAGATCTGGAGTTTTAGGTCTGAAACCTGGTCCTGCCAGATACCAGTGAGCTTGGGAAAATCATGTGACATTTTTTGTGCCTTAGTTTCCTTCTTTGTAATGTGGGGATAATATTTTTAACTAGCATTTAGCGCTGTTGGGAAGAAAGTGCTTTGTAAATTTTAAAACTTCTATCTGATTTGATGTTTTCACTATAAAATGGCAGTGTGGAGATGTGGGAACCATGCTGGGTTTGGACTTAAAGGCCCTAGTTTAAATTCTGGTTCTGCCACTTACTACCTCTGTGATCGTAGGAAAGTCACATCACCCCTTCTGGGTCTGTTTCCTCAACTGTAAAAATGAGGCTTTGGACTAATTGTCGTTGAAAGTTTCTTCCAGCATTATGTCTACAATTAAATGAATTCACAATTAATTTAATGATAGGATAGTGCTCAAATGATTCAATGGAAAGAGCACTGGGCCTGGAATTAGGAAGGCCTCAGTTCAAATCTGGTCTCAGATACTTATTGTGTGACCCTGGGCAACTCACTTAACCTCTGTTTGCCTAGGAGGCAGCTAGGTGGATCAGCGAATAGAGTACTGGGCCTGGAATTAGGAAGACTTGAGTTCAAATTTGGCCTTAGATACTCATTACTCAGACATTTACTTAACCTCTGTTTGCCTTTAGCCACTGGAGAAGGAAGTGGCAAATGACTCCAGTAACTTTGCCAAGAAAACCCCATGACCAGTAGGGTCCACAGAGTCACAAAGAATTGGACACAACAGAATGACTGAACAAAGCACTTAGCGCAGTCCCTGGCACATAGTAGGTGCTTAATAAATGACTGAGGATAAGATTTGGAATAATAATAATAATTAATAATATTAATAGCCAGTTTTTACATAGTGCTTACTATGTGCCAAACACTATGTTAAACACTGTACAAATATTATTTCATTTGATTCTCACAACAACCCTGGGAAGTAGGTGCTGTTATTATCTGAGGCAAATAGTGATTTGCTCAAGGTCACCCAGACCAGACTTTGATTTCACTGGCATAGAAAACTCCAAAGTGAAGAAAGTCCCTCTACTAATGCAGGCTGAAACTTTGTCTGCAACTTATAGTCTTAGAGGGTCTCGAGCACTGAGGGTCTAAGGACTTACCCAGAATGTGTGTACAGTAAGAGATGCAGCCAGTACGCGGCAGAGGAAGGATTTGAATCCAGATCTTCCTGACTTTGAGACTGGCTGTTGATCCACTCTAATGCACTGATTCAGTTTAATGATATTTTATATTTTATGGTGCCTTTGGGTTGGCACTTTCTCATACAACAAATCTATAAAGCAAGTAGGGCAAAAATCTTTATCAATGAGAAGACTGATGTTCAGCAAGTTTAGGTCACTTGCCCAAGGCTGTACACGCAGTAAATGCCAGAGCTGGGAGGTTTTATTCCTCTCTTCCCATTGTGCCCTCCAGTCTAGGCCACTTCTGTCTTGGTATGTGTATATTAATATTATAGATAACATGTAGTGTATGTCTAATTGTTGTATGAGATAATGGTAGAAAGGGAAGGTAGTATCGGATTGTGAAGGGCCTTGAATATGCTTCTAAAAGGGAACATTCAATGAGTATCAGCAAGTTTGGCTTGAGTTGTGGTCTTGGGTTTATTTCTCTGGAGCAGCAAATCCAAGGGTCTGAGAGGAGCAGGAAGCCGGATACAGAAAGGAGCCTTCAAATCAAGGAGATCAGTACTGCTCTTTCAGGAGGCAAGACATAGGGAGGCTTAATGAGCAGGCTATTGACCTCACCCAGCTTGCCTCCCCAAAGCTTTGGCCTTCGGTAGCAGCTGTGTGCCTTCCACACTGCTGATTTGGTATGCTGTCATAGTCCCAGGCCAGATGCATTATACCCTGCCTTGACTCCTCTGGGCTGGTAAGGCTGTGGGCTCCATAGTCTAAGTCAGGCATAGCTTGCTATAATAGAAAGAACACTGCACTTGGTATCAGAAAAGAATAAGTTTGCCTCCTCCCTCCACCACTGATTAGCTTTGACAGAATCAGGATTTGAACTCAGGTTCTATGACTCCAAGTGATTTAGTACTAGAAAACCAACCACCAGAACCCCAGTTTCCATCTCTGTAATGACTAAGGGTTGTCAAATGAGATGCCTTATGCAAAGTGTCTTCCAAACCTTAGAATGCTAAATGGATGTTATATGGTGTTATCACTGCAATTGTAAAAGTGGAAGAGGGTGTCATGAATGGGGAAGAGAACTGGTGACATACGAAAGTCATTGTGAAAAAAATCAATTGGATTTGATGACTGATCGGCTGTGAGAGGTGAGAAAGAGGTCACACAGTTCACAAAAAATATCAAGGTCTGAATGCTTGTGCCACTGACAGAAATAGTAAAGTTAGAAGGAGAAACTTTTGGAGGGAAGATAAGGAGTTATGTTTTGGACAAATTGTTTTTTAGATATCAGTAGGACACCCAGTAAAGATGTACCTTAAATAATTGAAGATGTTGGTTTAGAAATTGAGGGATATACAGGAGCATACAGGAAAATGTTTAACAACAGGCTATCCAGGAAAAAAAAAGTACACACGGCATACTTTGGCATTATTAACATTTTCTTCATCACTTTCTTAAGTTTAGAAAATCAAGAAAACAAAAAGTCAAGCCATGATTTGTAGTATTTTCTGATTTCTGAGGAGAAAATGCACATACTGGAAATTTAACAATCAGCTCTGGCAAACCAGTTTGAGTGAGGTAAGGCAGGATTTGAGAAATGGTTTCGCAAGAATTATAAAATCCTAGAATTGGAAGGCACTTCAGAAGTCATCTGGTCCAATCCATATTTGAGTTTATCTACAATACCCCAATGCCAGTGACAGGAGAACTCGCTGGGGTAATCCATTCCACATTTGGACAGCTCCAAACTTCCTTGCTTCTCTGTGACTTCCATTCTTTGCTTCTGGTTCGATCCAGTGAAGCCAAACAGAGCAAGTTGAATTTCTCTTCCACATGTGTTCAGAAGTAGAAAATAATGACATGGGAAGGAATGAAACTGGCAAATGAGAGAGTATAGAAAGAAGAGATTTGAGGAAAGAACTTTGGTAACACCCATGTACAAGAGGGAGAGACTACAAGAAAGAAGAAATGGTTAAAGAAGAAGGAGGAAGACCAGGAGTATGTGATGTGTTAAAATTTGAGGGAGACCATATATAGAAAAGGGATATGATCAATGACCAAATACAACAGAGGTGGAAAGGAATATGAAGATGGAGAAAAGCTTGTTGAATTTGTTAATTTGATTTGGAAGTAATCCACGCCCTTGGAAATAGCAGTAGGCTACTGGAGTAGGCTAGAAAGAAGCCATAGCGCTAGAAATTGAGGATATAGAAATAGAGAGAGTCAGAAAGAGATAGAGGAACAGAGAGAGAGGCAGAGAGAGAGAGGGACAGAAAGACAGAGAGAGACAGAGAGACAGAGACAGAAAGAGACAGAGAGAGAGGAGATGAGGCAGGATGGTAAGATGAGGTAGAATGGTTGATGGAAGGAATTTTTTTTAGGATTGGAGAAATCTAATCATATTTGTAGACAAATGGAAAAAGCTGGTGGGCAGGGAGAGGTTTTATAACTATCTGCCCACAAATACACATATGCAAACATGCAGTAAGTATGTAAAGATGTACACATATGGTACCACCCTATATTCCTTTTGTTTGCCTAGCATTTTCTTCTTAGTTATATTTGTTTATTGAAATCATGCCTTCACCATAGTGCCTTGGATAAATTTGAGTAACTGAATAAAAGCATTGAGCTGTTGGTATGTGGCAGAGTAAACAAAAGGCCAGGGCATTAGCTGACAGATTTGAATACTCTGTGCCTGTCTCTACTCTGTTTTCGGATCTGGGATGTTGGCCTACAAAGCATCTGTTGCAGTGCTTGGAAAAAAAAAACTCCACAATTATTCTTCTACTGCAACCTAATTTCCATACAAGAATGGCCAGTTCATCCAAATTAATATTTTTTGGATTAAATTTTATTCCCATACAACTTACTTGTAGCACTTGCTTCAAGGCGTGTCTGTTTCAAACCCCAATAAGTTCCAAAACTGATAATATTGGAACATTCATAGGGAAGAAAATCTGCTTGCTTTCTTTCCCACCTAGTCATAGCTTTCTGGCTCAGATTTTCAGGGATGCCTATGTCGATCTAAGTTTTAGAGTCCAATTCATTAGATTAGAAACTTAACTAAAAAACAAGCTATTTTTGTTTACTCATTTCAAAACTGACTACCAAGAAATTATTAAATCCTAGTTCCAGCAAATGGGAATTAAAAAAAAACACATAGACACACAGTAAAAATATTACAAAGTATGCCTGTCATTTATAAAGCTGTTAGCAAAAGACACGAGATGAGTGAAGGCTGAGCTTTAGTAACTTGTGTCTAGGACTAAGGATCAATAGTCTCTCTGATCTTTGACCTGGTGAAGCCACATCTAGAGCATCACTTTGGGTAACTCATTTGGGAAAGGATGTTGAGAACTTCTAGAGTGGGGAGAATAGAATCATGCCACATGAACATTGGTTGAAGAAAATAGGATCACAAAATTTGCAGAAGAGAAAATTTGTGGCACAGCACATAATATTACACAAAAATATTGCCTTTCCTCTCAAAAGTCTAATGTTGGATGGGGAACATGGATGGAGTAAACTTTACTTTGCTTGTTTCAAGGCTAGGTCTCACCTAAATCACCTGGACAGTGGCCACTCACAGGCCAGATCCTAATAATAATCAGCATTGAAGCTTTAGCTTTCTTGAATTTTCTGACCTGTACCAGTTCTCCCTTTCTTAGGCAGCCTGGTTGTCCTTTGCTCCCAGGGGCTCACCATAGGTGGTGATGGGTTTAGTGTAGATGCTTCATTGTCTGTAGCCGATTGCAGTGTGAACTCCCAAACCCATGCAATCTACAAGCCTTTGCTTCCCAGCCACAGGGACCAGAGATGTGTGTTACCATGCCTAGATGGAATAGACTGAAGAATAATTTATTGCTTTTGATTTTCCATTGTTGTTTTAGTTCTTTTGAATAAACAGATTACATAAAACAGAGTGTGGGAAGCCAGGTGGCACAGTGGATAGAATGCTGGGCCTAGAGTCAAGAAGGCTCATCTTCCTGAGTTCAAATCTGATCTCATATACTTCCCAGCAGTGTGATCCTGGGCAAATCACTTAATCATAATTCCCTCAGTTTCCTCATTTGTAAAATGAGCTGGAGAAAGAACTGACAAGCCACTCCAGTATCTTTGCCAAGAAAACCCCAAAGGGGTCACGAAGTGCCAGACATGACTCAACAACAACAAAACAGAACCCAGGTTATGGAATTATGAATTGCACTTGGGTTACTTTACCAAGGATCAATACGTGTCAACTGTAAATTTTGAGATTTCTTGAGTTTGACTTCTATTGCCACAGATATTTAGAGTACAAGAATGCACAGATGGTGATGCCTTCTGAGAAACAAGCACACAGTGCTGACTTATCACTGCCTCACCAAGGCACTTGGTATAGGGAGAGACTATAATGAAGAAGAAAAATAGTAAAAGCCTTAATAATTTATTGGAGGAAAAATCCACTAAATGAGCCTGTGGGGCTCATTTATAGGTAGCTAGAAAAGCAAGCCAGATCTCCTAGCACAGGAATTCTTGAACTTTTTTGTGTGTGAAGATTCCCTTTGGTTATCTAGGGAAGCCTATGGATACCTCAGAATAATACTTATGAATGCACAAAATAAAACACATAGGGCTACAAAGGAAATCAATTACTTTGAAATACAATTATTCTTTTTTTTTAAACAAAGTCTTGAAAGTCTGAGGGTTTGTCAAATGTCCATTTTTTTCCATTCAAGATAATACTGAAATTTAAAGGGTATGATATTTTTGGCTGGAGTCCCAGGTCTTTTGCTGTTTGATATATTGTGTTCCAAGACCTGCGGTCCTTTAATGTCTCTGCTGCTAGGTCTTGTGCAATTCTAATTGTGGCGCCATCATATTTAAATTGTTTTAATCTTGATGATTTTAATATTTTATCCTCGAGCTGGGGGGTTCCGGAATTTGACTATGATATTCCTATGAGTTTTCCTCATAGCATCTCTTTTTGAGTGGTGATTGATGAATTTTTTTCTATTTCTATTTCCCTGCCTTGTTCTAAGGCTTCAGGACAATTTTCTCTAATTATTTCTTGTATTGTTGTATCAAGATTCTTTTTTTGATCATGACTTTCGGTTACTGCAATTATTTTTATATTTTCTCTTCTTGATCTTCTCTCCAAATCTGTTGATATTTGTAAATCATGTTGCAACAATTAAAGCATATAAACCCTTATAGATGCTAACTATTATTACAGCTATTAGTATAGGTCCCATGACTGGACAAGGACTCTGCAATGGTATACCTTATGGAAAAGGAATAGAATTGATAATGTCAGCAGTGGAAGGGAGTAGTTCACAGTAGCATTGCATATTAATAAGATATTTATTTTTAGAAAATCTAGGGGAGGGGTCAGCTAGGTAGTGAAGTGAGTAGAGCACAAGCACTGGACCTGAGTTCAAATACGGCCTCAGACACTTGACACCCTTCCTAGCTGTGTGACCTTGGGCAAGTCACGTAACCCCAATTGCCCTGCCTTCCCCCCTCCAAAAAAAGAGAAAAAAAAGGAAAATCTAGGGGACATAGTAAAAAAGATTTCAGTAAGGATTAATGGATGTAGAAACAGAAGCAATTTTGCCATTGGAGCATACCACAGTTAGTCTGGAAAGAAGGAGAAAGTAGATGAGGAAACAGCTTATAGGCTGTTCACTGAGACAAAATATAGAAATGATAAGGGATTTCAATTATCCAGACAGCTGCTCAAGTTTTCACCCTGTCAAATGCAAAACAGCTAATAAATTCTTGGCTTGTTGTACCCATTCTATCTATCTATCTATCTATCCATCTATCTATCTATTCATCTATTTACCTATATACACATAGAGGAACCTTTCTTGGCTTGTTGTAACAATAGTATATATGTGCATATGTATATACATACATATGTTTGTGTATATATGTATGTTTCTATGTGTGTATATATGCATACATAATATATTTGATGTATATATACATATATACTCATACACACACACACACACACACACACACACACACACACACACACACATATATATATATATATATATACATATATGGAGAGAGAGAGAGCAAGCAGGAGAGGGAGAGAGTAAGAGCAGGAGAGGGGGAGAGAGGGAAAAGAAAGAGAGAGAGAGAGAGAGAGAGAGAGAGAGAGAGGAAGAGAGAGAGAGAGAAAACAAGAGAGGGAGAGGAACCAGTGAAGGGAACCACCTTTCTGAATTTGATTGTGACCATCAAGGAAATAGAGAGAAGAGATAACTCAGGCACAGTCTGATTTGCATCCTAAAATTTTGGAAGAGCAGAATTAAAAGGATTAAGAGAAAAGATATGTAAGATTTCATGGCCTAAAATTCTACGGAATAATTCAGTGCAGGAGACAGGAAGCTCAAGTGAATGAAATCCTGAATACACACAGAAGTGTCTATGGATTGGGCTGCCTCAAGAGGTAATTGGATTTCATCTCCCTAGAAGTATTCAAAGACTGGATGAGCTATGGGAGATAATCTAGAGGGGAGTCTTGGTCATATTCATGTTTGACAGATGGTCTCCAGATCCTGTGACTCTTTTAACATTTCTTCATAAAGATGACTTCCTATTTGCGAATCCAACATGAGAATCATGAAACACTAGCTTATCTTGCAAGTGCAGATGTTTTTAACAGCTTATGTGATAAGAAATTTAGCAGTGATTATGCACTTTGTTCAGGAGAGGAAAGTAGTTGAGTGTTTTTATTTTATTAATATTGAGAGGCACAAATAATAGCAAAGCACAATACCTGAGGAGTATGTCAGGTACACTCTATCCAGATGAGGGAGATAAGTGTGACCAGATTCAGCAGAAAGAAAAATGCTTAGGATACAGACTTCTAATTGCTCAAGTTTCTTAGATGCTTGGATTCAAGGAAAGATTCACTTATTTTTCCAGGCAATAGTTTCTGTTTTGCCAGCAAGGTTTGAAAATATGCCTTGATCAAAATTATTAAACATCTCTGTCTCTGTCTGTTATCGGTATGTCTTTTTCCTCAAAATACTTCGTATCAAGGATTTGTGATTTCAATGGTATGGGTTAAGCCTTTACTGATGCAGATTGCAACTCCTCCTTCCACACTTTAGCAGACTTATCATGAATTGCTATGACCTCCTCCAAATCATTAACCTGGTGGCCAACCTTTTGTTGTTGAAACTTTCAAACTTAATGAGGCTTTTTCTTGGATAACAGATATAAAGTTTCCCAATGGACTTTTGCTTGAAGCCCTTCCAGCTTGGTACATTTGTAACAACAATGTTGCTTGCAGCTGCTGTGGAGGTGTTAGGCCAATAATACCAGCACATAGGAGGGCTGCTAGCACAAGTTCTTTGATCTGCTTTTCTAAGGAAAGTAATTTTAAGAGGTTTAAAATCTCACTTTAATTAAACATATATATATCATTCACTTAGTTCATGGGAAAAAGTCAGCACCCTGAACTTCAGAGAAAATACAAACAGAAATTACAAACAGAGAAAATAACACAAATCAACAGACAGGCTTCTGTCTGACCATAGAAATACCCACATAGTTACCAGAGAGAGAAGCACCAACATCTGGGTTTTCAAAGCCAGGGGTTCTTTAATGGCTACCTAGAGCCTCATCTGGCCAAATCACAGGAACAGTCTTGCCCCCCAAGCAAAATGCTAACCTCAGAGTATATATACACTTCTTCAGGGTCAGCCCATAGAGGGAGTCACAACCATGTGACTCAAACTCATGTGACTTAGGCTTTCTTGTGACTTAAGCAGGCCATCAAAGACTCTTGATTAATCAAAGACTCTCGATTCAAACAAAGGCAAGTCTCAATCAAAGGCACTTCCTCAAGTACCTCATGAGGCAGCCCAATCCACTTGCTGAGAAGAACTAGAACTCTGGAAGAAAAAAGAGCAAAACAAAAAGTCCCAGTTTCCTTGCTATTAACAATATTCCATTGGCACAGGCTGGCATAAGAATCAGATCATCTCCATGCCAAAATGAAGTATCATAGTGGACGATCCTCAAAATAACCTTTGCTCAGTCCTTTCTTTTTCTTTAGTTAGTTCCCTCATTTAAACTCTTTTTCAAGGTGATTGAATGTGCTATCCCTACCTAGAGCCATTTCTTTCTTTCATCCATACATCTTCCTGACCAATTCTAGTTCCATTTCTGTCCTCAGAACATCACTAAGACTGCCTTTTCAATGTCTCCATTGACCTCATTTGAGCAAAATCAAATAACTCTTTCTACATTTTTTTTACCCTCTTGGATATCAGGAATATAAGTCTCTGCTCATTTAAGAAAAAAAATCTATGTATCAATGTATATTTTGAAGGCTTATCCTCTGAAATCTTGCCAACTGATATCAGAAGATTTTGTTCTGGGTCCCTGTCTTTTTTCCACATTTTGCTTCAATTATGCCATTTTTTGCACACTGTCATTACTATCCTCTGCATTAGAAATCCATGGGTCTTGGTTTCTTTGGCTCTGTCTGAGCATGTAGAGAAGGTCAATGGCTCTGTGTATCATACAGCTAACTTTATTACCAGCAGGGCCACAGAGAAGCCATGAGTTGACAGCAGTTTGTCCGGAGGGAAGAACATGGTGGTTAGAATAGGCTGCAGCCATGCCATTCTTTGAAGTTCAAGGCTGGCTTGGCTTTGATGACAAATAGATGACCATTATGAATGCTGGGCAGCCTTAAAAGATGCCAGCCTGAAGCTATGCTTTGAAAAGGAATTCATAGGTTGTGTTCATGAAATTGGTGTTACCCATACTAAGAGACAAAGCAAACTAGAGTATGATGACTTAATTGAATGTTTGCTTTCATTTTTGTGTCAAATGGTGGAAAATGGTAAGATGCTTGGGAATAATAATAAAACAGAAAGAGAAACTAATGAAGGAGAGGAAGGATACTCCTCCAGATTAGCAAGTAAAGAAGTAAATAAGAGGCTAGACCTTGAGTAGCCAGTGATTACCCTGGGCAGTTTTACTCTTTATGCTGGGATGAAAGGCTAGCCCATTTGTCCACGAAAAATGAGTTTTTCTCAAAGCAGAAACCTCTTTCCAAAAGGTTGAAAAATAGAGGATGCATGCATCCTTTTATCTTACCCTTGTTCTCTTAGCCATTAGGACAAGCAAAGTGGGCAGTTTTAGGCAATAGATTGCCCTCTAATAAATGATTTATAATTCTGTCAATATATGAAAATACTTATTTAGGAAAATAAACCTTTGCCACTGTAGTGCTCTCTATTAAAACCAAACCAAACCAAACCATGGGACATTTTGGTCCCTCACTTCTGCCTATCAGAATCCCAGTTCTTTTGAAGCTCAGCTCATATACCAATTCTTAAATGAGGACTTTTCTGTTGTCCTCCCCCCAGCTGTTAGTGCTTCCATCATAAAATTATGTTGTATATACTTTGCATAAATTTATATGTATACAACACATGTTGTTTCCTCTTGTAGAATAGAAATTCCTTGGAGAACAGGAATTGTTTTATTTTTGTCTTTGCTTTTCCATTGCATTGATTGATGATAGTAAAGTTTCAGACAGCAGGAATTCATGCCATCATCCAACTTGTTCTCTGACGCTCCACAGTCCTTACCTGGGAGTCCCTTGGAGAACACATTTTTCCCCCACTTCCTTGTACTATTCACTGCATATGGAGGCAATATGGAATAGTTACTTACTATGCTGTTACTCAGTTTCAAGAATAAAGGATTTGGAGTCAGGAGAGTGGAGCTGAATTCTGGGCATACTATTTCATACCTATGGAAACTTGGAATCTTGGAGAAATCATTTAGTTTTCCTGAGCCTGTTTCCTTATCTTTAAAATAAAAGCATTGGATGAGGTTATCTCCAAGGTCTAAATCCTGTGATTGAAGCACCTAATGGGCACAGTGGATAGAGGTCTGAAACTAGAGTCAAGAGGATCCAAGTCCAAAAATAAGCCTCAGGAACTTACTAGCTGTGTTATCCTGGACAAGTCACAACCTCTAGGCCTCTTTTCCTCATCAGTAAAATGTGGATTATAGTAGCACCTTTCTCTTAGTGTTATTGTGAGCATAAAATGAGAGAATAATTGTGAATTACTTTGCAAGCCTTAGAAGTGTTATATAAATGCTCATTATGATAGGCATGCTTTTTTCTCCAAGTGTGACCACTTCTGAAGGAATCCTAGGGATCATCTTATCTAACTCCTATTTTTAACTGAGGAAACTGAGCCCCAGGGACATAAAGTGATTTACCCAACGTCTTACTACAGGGTAATTCGAAGCAGCTGGGACCAGAATGCCTATTCTCCTTAGTATCAGCCGGTCTGTTAGACCACATTATCTTTCATTCATTTCACTCTTTCCCTTGTGTTAGCTCTTCTAGAACGAGAATTGTTTAATTCTTTGTATTTGTATGCCTGGCACCTGACACACAGTAGGCACCTAACATCTGCTTATTGATCCATTGATCCATTTCATGAGTTTTTGGTTGCATCTACAATTTTCACAGTACCGTGGTAGGTTCTGTGGGGGATACAAGGAAGTATATGTCATGATCCCTGCCCTCAAGGGGCTTATAGTCAAATTGAGAAGATGACATACATGCATATATAGGATAGTTTAAAAAATCTTGTTTTGTTCAGATACATCCAATTCTCCATGACCAATTCTTCGTGACCCCATTTGGAGTTTTCTTGGCAAAGATATTGGAGTGGCTGCCGTTTTCTTCTCCAGCTCATTTTACAGATGAGGAAACTGAGGCTAACAGGGATAAGTGAATTGCCCAAGGTCACACAGCTAGTAAATGATTGAGGCTGAATTTAAAGTTAGGAAGATACCTTCCTGACTTTAGGGCTGGTGCTCTATCCACTGTGTGACCTAGCTACACCTAATTTAACAATACAAGGCAGAATAATTCCAACACATTTCAAAATGCCTGGTGTAGACTTTAATTAATATCAGAGTTTAGAGGAGGGAACAAATGGAGACAGTAGTGAAGCAGACTTCATGGAGGAGATGGTCATTGAGTTGGCACGTTCCTTATAAGGAATTCATGATTCTGCTGACAGTGTAGGGATGACAATATTGAATTTTTGCAAGATTCTGATGAGTAAAGTGAAGAACCTAAGGAAGGTTGGTGACCCAGTTAGGCCTGGAGACTGCCCAAAGGGCTTGTCTATCAACTCCGTGGTACCCAAATACTCAGCTCCTGCGGGGGGTGGGGGGGAGGGGGGGAAGGGGGGAGGGGTGTGATCAGAACATGAAAAAAATAGCTTTATGGTCAGGTATGTACATAGGTATGTATAGGCAGCTAGGTGGTGCAGTGGATAGAGCACCAAGCCTAGAGGCAGAAATACTCATCTTCCTGAGTTCAAATCTTAGCCTATTAGCTGTGTGACCCTGGGCAAGTCACTTAACCCTATTTCCTTCAGCTTCCTGATTTGTAAAATGAGCTGGAGAAGGAAATGGCAAACCACTCCAGTATCTTTGCAAAACAAACAAACAAACAAAAATACCATGAAGAATAAGACACAACTGAAAAATGACTGAAACTGAATACATGTGTGTATGTGGTGTTTTTTTCAAGTCAGACCTATGATTTATGTGTTTAAGAAACCCATTAAACCAATGGGTTTAAATCTTCTTGGGATTACAAGCTCCTTGAAGACAAAGACTGTCATTCATTTTCTTTTCTGTATTCCCCAATGCTTAGCACAGTGCCCAGCACACAGTAGGCATTTAATAAATGTTTATTGGATCAAATAATTTATTGAATTAATGAACTTTGATGAGCAAATTCTTACTACTAAAGCATAGCTATCCTGCTCAGCACCTTTGGGTCTTAGAGAGTTGCCTGAGAGCACTGAAAGGTTACAAAGACTTGCCTAGAATCACACAGCCAATATCAATATGTGTCAGAAGCCTCTGAATACAGACCTTCCTGACTCCAAGGCCAACTCTTATTTTTGTTATTATATTATAGCATCCATTATGTACTACACATGCTATATTATTATATACATAGTCATATTATAGTTATATCATGTCATATTATATGTATATATATAATATATGTCGCTGTATATGTTATTATTCAGTCACTTTTCGGTCATATCTGACTGTGACCCCATTTGGGGTTTTCTTGGCTGAGATTCTGGAGTGGTTTTGCCATTTCCTTCTCTAGCTCATTTTAGAGATGAAAAATTGAGGCAAACAGGGTTAAGTGACTTCCCTAGGGTCACACAGCCAGTAAATATTTGAGGCTGGATTTGGACTCAGGAAGACTCATCTTCCTGATTTCAAGCTCAGTGTTCTATCCACTGTGACATCTAGCTTTCCCCCACTCTCTCTCTCTCTCTCTCTCTCTCTCTCTCTCTCTCTCTGTCTCTCTCTCTCTCTCATACACACACACATATAACTTTTTGTTACATGTGGTTTTAATGTATTTTAGTTGTGTCATAAGTTATTATACTATCTAATTCACTTAAAATTTCTATGTATCAGCCAGCCAATTTATTAATTTCAAATTTATTTAATTGATCAAGGATCCCACACTGTTTCTGTCCTCCCTAAGTATTATCATTTGAAGTCCTCAGAGCACACTCCATTGACCTCTAATATAGTAAAAGACTATCAGAGTTAAAAGTGGTGTTAGGTATCATGTCTAAATCCCACATTTTCCAGCAGAGAAAACTGAAGCCCAGAGAGGTTACAGGATCTACCCGAGGACACACAGATATTTAGTGGAAGCACTGGAACCAGAATTCAGATCTGTCTGTTTCAAGAAAGTTCTTTTTTTTGCCTTTTTTTTTTTTACTACATCATGCCTCTTCCTCCCACCCCCCTGCTCCTGGCACCAAATCCCCAACCACTTGCCCACACTACCTGAAGTTTTAATAATGATACTTTGAGGGAATGAGGGAATTGTTTCTCAAAGTTCTTTTAAAATTCAGCCACCCCAGGGAAAAATTGTACAGTTAAACTGCCACCAGTCATATGTATTTTAATTTGTCAGAAGGTTGGGATGTTGCCATTCACAGCATGGAGGGAAAAGTCTCTCCCCAACTGTTGGAGTAACCAGTGAAAAAAAGAAATGATTTCACTGGTGTTTTCTCAGGGATAATTAGGAGTGTCAGTAGGTAAGAAGGCTTCTGGTACATTAGGGGATAGTGAAGGCAGAAACCAGCTATTATTTAGTGGGTGCAGATGAGCAGAGGGTGTATTAATTTTCACAGCAGATTAGGAGGTGTAATTTAGTAGATTATTTGAGGGGAGTGATGTCTCCCACAGTGTCCGGGCCTTTGCTGTCCTTATTTTATCCTCATCGTGTTCGATAGGGCTTTGTGTCCATCTGAGTCTATGGCTTTGGTGCTCTATCCAGTATGTGCAAATATTGGAAAGCTGATGATGAGGGAATGAAGAAATAAGATCCAGTCTAGAATGGCCTATGCAAATCATGCCACCTGAGTGGCCTCCGGGTTCCAGGCCCCTGAGAAGAGTACTTGGGAGCACAAGGTATAATGTAACTCACTAATAGAAGGGGATTTTTTTTTGTTTTTGAAAGTACATCATATATATATTTTTTAATTTATTTAATTTATTTAATAAATAGAAGCAGATTTTAAAAGAAAGGGACACTGATGAAGGAGGCCAAGCCTGTGTGTGGTAAGAAGGAAGACATAGATGTTTCAGACAGAAAAACAAAACAAAACAAAAAAAGGGGCAGGGGAACAGAGAGGGAGCTTAGAAGAATTCCCAAACCAATCTTCACTGATTTTACAGTTTTGCCCAGAGGAGGCAAATGAATGTTTAGAAGGTGAATGGCGAGATTTGGAAGACATGAGTTTGAATCCTACACATGAGACACTTACTAGCTGTTTGACTTTGAACAAGTAAGTCTCACCTTCAGTTTGTTGTTTTTGTTTGGTCATGACCCTATTTGGGGTTTCCTTGACAAAAATATTGGGGTGATTTGTCATTTTCTTCTCCAGCTCATTTTGCAGTCAGGAAACTGAGGCAAACAGGGTTAAGTGACTTGCCCAGGGTTACACAGCTAGTATATGTCTGAGGCTGGACCTGGAATTAGGAAGAGGAGTCCTCCAGATTCTGGGTCTGTCACCTAGCTGTTCAACCCTCAGTTTACTCAACTGTTAAAATGGACATAATAACACCTACCTCTCAGGATTGTTATGAAGAGAAAATGAGCTCCTTGTACTGTTTAGAAAATCTTAGAGCAGTGTAGAAATGGTAGCTATGATGAGGATGACGCTATTCATTTTGATATGTCCCAGAAAGCCAATTTGTTAGCTAACAAATAATTATAATAAATAACAATTACATAGTGCCTTGAGATCTGTAAAGTCCTTTCCATATATTGTATCATTTAATCTTCATAACATTCTTGGAAACTAGGTGCTGGTATTATCTCCATTTTGCAGACGAGGAAACTATTGAGTGACTTGGCCAGGGAGTCTCAACCAGTAAGTGCCTGAGGCAGGATTGGAACTCAAGTCTTGTTGACTCTGTCAGCGATGCCAGTCTCTCTCTCCGAAAGAGAAAGATATATTCAAAAACTTTTGGCAAATTATACCAGCTATCTTGTGTCCCTCCCTTCTTGGCTTTAAGGCAGCTGGGACCCAAAATTAGTGAGCAGAAGTAATTTTGTTAATTCAGAATGAGGGCAAATGCATTGTATATTCACAAAAGGTAGTTTCGCTGAGCTCCCAGATGTACTTAGCCTGGGCACCAGATACCAGGACGTCTTCTGTGGCTGGCGAGTGGGACACATGGAGACATTTCTCCTTCCCTTTTTCTAGACTCCATGACCTCTATCACCTTCCTGTTTACACTTGTTATTACATCATCCTTTCTCATTTCAGCACATTTTTATGGCTGGTTACGATTTCCCAGCTCATAGATTATTTTATATTGATTGCATTTTAAGTTGGCTATTTCCTGATGACATCTGAAAAATCACTTTAATCTCTTCTTCAGCATGTTGCTGATTCCCACTGTAGGATGAATTATTTCTGGGAAATTTCCTGTTGACAATTAATCCCTTTCATGTTGTGTGTGTATTCCTGTTAGGTCCAATTAAACATGTCCCTTTCTGGACCTTTGACTGTTTCACTCTTTTGCCTTTGGAATGTCTATCCTAGACTCTACTCTGCATGGGCCATTGTCCACTATGGGATCTAACTACTGCATAAGTAGGTCTTTTAGTTCTTGGCAACCCTTTAAAGAAGAGACCGTAGGAGTCAATGAGGAGTTTCTGGGAATGGCTAGCTAGCCTAAGCAAGTGCTTCTGGGGGAAAAATAATTTAGGTAGTCTAGAATTGAAAATAAGAGTGAGTTGTACACTTTGTAATATTTACATATTTATATGTGTTATGTAATGGAGGTAGAAATTGAAGCACATGGTTGTGATATTTAAAAAGTTCAGGACACATAGTTTCTGGGTAATTTATCATTTTATTAGTAGAAAAGGTCAATGGCACTCTTGAATGCTGAAGACCACTCATGAAACCCACTCAATGCTTATATGCCCTTGGAAGGGTGGGTGCTCCTGAGGATGGCAATCAACTCTCATTGGTTAACAAATAACGAGAGAATGAATATAATAATGAGATGTGGACTCATTCCAATGTGGTCTTGGGGGTACTTGACTTGACTCAAGTCTTGGTCAGAGAGACTTATCAAATTCCATATCACCTGTCTGATAAATGTGAGGCTCCACATTTTCCTAGACTTTTCTGAGTAAACAAAATGTGCAGTAATCCACCCATTCCCCTAAACTTAGAGTTTCTTTTACTGTCTCGGATTAGATATTATTTCTTTTAATATCTTTGATTAGATCTTAGCTTGGGTGTTCTTTGCCCAAGATTTCCTACACTGATTGATTTCTGGGTGAGGAAATAGAAAAGGGGAAAAAGTCTGGTCCTAATTCAATAATTAGTTACTAATACAAGAGAGAAGTAATCATTCCTCTCAAGGTGCTGCACTGATTTTTCTGAAGTCACTGTTCTCTTGAAAAGAGCCATTCATTTCAATTCAATCCAACAAATATTTTCAAAGTATTTACCATGTGAAAAGCACCCATGGTTTCTAGGGTTACAAAGACAAAAAAATTAAGCATTCCCTTGCCCTTAAGGAGTTTACTTTCAGAGGATACAACATATACATTTACAAATAAATACAAAATAAATGCAAAGGATTTTTCAGGAGTGGGAAATACACTAACAACTTGGGGAACCAGTAAAGGCCCTAGGTAGGAGATGATACCTGAGTTGAACCTTGGAGGGAGCTAAGGATTCTAAGAGAGGAAAAAGAGAAGGAAAGACATTCAAGGTATAGGGGACAACTTATACAGAGATACAGAATCTGGAGATGGAATGCTGGTTATAAGGTAAAGAAAGTAGAGGAGTTTGGTTGGAATGTAGAGAGGAAATAGTATGAAATCAGTGTGGAAAGATAGGTTAGAGTCAGAAGATGAAGGCATTTAAATGCCAAGAAGAGTTTTTATTTTGTAGGCAAGTGTGAGCTCCTGAATCTTCTTGAACTGAGAAGTCACATGGTTAGAACTCTGCCCTAGGAAGATCACCATAGAAATTGTGTGGAGGATGGAGTGGTGTGAGGAAGTACTGGAACCTTGGAGACCATTTAGGTTGCTATTGCAATAGTCCAGGAAATATGTGCAGTGGCCTCAATTCCACTGGTAACTCTTTGAATGGAAAAAAGGGGCACAAATGCAAGAGATATTGTGAAGGAGGAATTGACAAGGGAAAAGAGGTTGAGACAGAATGAAGAGTCCATGCTGTTGCAACTTGAGTGACTGGAAGGATGGTAGTGCTCCCAACAAAAATAGGGTAGGAAGAAGGGTAGGTTTAAGTGAAAAGATGAGTTCCACCTAAGAAGCATTGAATGTGAGATGCCTATGGAACATTTGGGTAGAGATGTCTAGTAGTAAGCTGATGATACAGTACTAGAGCTCAGGAGAAGTAAGGACAAGATATATAGAGTTCTGGGAATCTGCCTAGACATTATCATTGAACCTATGGGATATCTGATGAAATCACCAAGACAACCAAGAGAGGGGGGTCCTATGACAGACCCATGGTATACCTTCATATATGAGTGATGATTCAGCAAAAGACACTGCGTTGGAGGAGGCAGAGATGTAGGGAAAGAATGAGGAGGGCTCAGTGCCTTGGAAGAGAAAATCAGGAGAGAGGTTGGTCAGTAGTGTCAAGCATTTCAGAGAAGCCCACAAAGACGTTGTTGTTGTTTAGTCATTCAGTCGTGTTTTACTCTATGTGACCCCAGGGATCATAGCGCGCTAGGCCCTTCTGTCCTCCACTATTCCCCAAAGTCTGTTCAAGTTCATGTTCATTGCTTCCATGACACTATTTAACCATCTCATCCTCTCTTGCCTCCTTTTGCCTTCAGTCTTTCCCAATATCACAGTCTTTTCCAATAAGTCCTGTCTCCTCATTATGTGCTTGAAGTATGTAAGCTTCAGCTTTTTATTTGACCTTCCAATGAACAGTCTGAATTAATTTCTTTAAGTATTGGCTGATTTGATCTTCCTGCTGTTCCAGGGACTCTTAAAAGTCTTCTGTACCACCATAATTTGAAAGCATTGATTCTGTGGGGCTCAGCTTTCTTTATAGCCCAACTCTCACAGACATACATCATTGCTACTGGAAAAACCACAGCTTTGATTATATAAATCTTTGTCAGAAAGATGATCTCTCTGATTTTTAGTTTTCTATCCAGATTTGCCATATCTTTCCTTCCAGTGAGCAAGCCTCTTAATTTCATGGCTGTAGTCACTGTCTGCAGTGACCTTTGAGCTCCAGAATATAAAATCTGACACTATTTCCATTTATTCTCCCTCTATTTTCCAGGAAGTGATGGGAATAGTTGCTATGATCTTAGTTTTTTAAATGTTAAGCTTCAAGCCAGCTTTCATACTCTCTTCTTTCTCACCTCATTTCCCTTTCTGCCATCAGAATGGTATTGTCTCCATGTCTAAGATTGTTCGTACTTCCCCTCAAAACCTTACCTAATTCTGGCTTTTGATTTGTTTAGCCTGGAATTTCACATTATGTACTCTGCATATATGTTAAATAAAGTGACAACATACAACCTTTTCGTACTCCTTTTCCAATCTTAAACCAATTAGTTGTTCCATGTTTGGTTCTAAGTGTTGCTTCTTGACCCACATACAAGTTCCTCAGGAGACAAGTAAGATGATCTGGTACTCCCATTTCTTTGAGGCCTTATCACATTTTGTTGTGATGCACACAATGACAGGCTTTAGTGTAGTCAATGAAGCAGAAGTATATGTTTTTCTGGAATTCCCTTGTTTTCCCCCATAATCCACCAAATGTTAGCAATTTGGTCTCTACTTTCTCTGCCTCTTAAAAAAACAGCCTGTACTTCTGTTGATTTTTGGTCCACATATTGCTGAAGCCTAGCCTGCAGAATCTTAAGCATAAACTTACTGGAGTTTAATGTGAATGTGATTGTTTGATAATTTGAACATCCTTTGGGATTGCCTGCCTTTAGGATTGGGATACAAACTGATCAGCAATTCACTTATCACTGGCAGCTTTGGAGAGAGCAAAATTAGTGGAGTGGTGAGGTCTAAGAAATTGCCAGAGATTGGGATATAAGTGGAAAGAATTATAGATTACTTTTTTTGGTAAGAGTTTAGCTTCTAATGAGGAAGGGATAATGGAAGGGAAAAGCTGTCAGAGGGAACAGGAAGGAACGGGATCAGGAGCACTAAGGGTTGACTTTGGCAAGAATGATTTCCATAGTGATTGGAGAAAAAGAGAGAGAATGGAAGGTGATGTCAGGAGTATTTGAGGTTTAGAATTGTGGGGAAGAGGGATTTCATGGTGGAAGGTGTGTGTTTTCTTGTTGAAGTATGAGACAAAATTTCCTATTAAGAAGGAGGGGAGAGGTAGGATGTAGGTGGCATGAGAAAAGAAGGTTTAGAACAAATGCTAATTGAGTTTGATAGAGTCAGTCAAGGAAAAGTGAAAGGATTGTTGTGTGGGAATGATATCCCATATGTGAAATATTAGAATTCTGTGGGAAAGTAGGTGAACTTGGTGTGAAATTAACTTATGAGCCAAAGTCGAAGTGGGACTTGGAAGTGGAACATGATACTTCACCAAGTACAGGCCAAGTATTTAAGGCTCTCCTTGGTTTCTTACTTCCTGGCTCTTCCCCTTTCTCCCGTGGTACAATGGAAGGAAAACTAGATTTGGAATCTCAGGACCTGGGTTCCAATCTTGGTTTTGCTGTTACTTATGTGGGTGATCTCAGGAAAGTCACTTGACCTCTCTTGACCTTCATTTGCTTATCTTTAAAACAAAGGAGGTGGATCAGATGACTTTCAAAGTCTCTTCTAGATTGAAATGCTTTGAATTTCAAGCCTATGATCATCAACAGAGAGTGTGTCCTTCTACTCTTCTTGACTCAGACCTCTGAGGTTTCCAACTGACTCTGGTTTCCAGTGTCCTAAGGAAAACAGAGAATTTTAAAAATCCTATGTGCTTAGACTTGTGTATGATTTAATTTCTGACTTGAAGCATCTTCATCACCTCAGTCTTGATCCCTGTGTATTTTCCCTTGGTTTGGAAATCTGGATTGACCTTAGCTTGATGATTCATTCCATTTGCTGTCACTGATGTTGGATTATGTTCTGACTATCTGATTAATCCCATCAGGGTAGCAGAACACAACACAAATGTCTACTGGAACGTTTCCAGAGGCGCCAGCAGCAATCTGATCCAAGCCTTGAAATCATGTTGACAGCCTTAAAAGAATCAATTTGATTCAATTCAACAAATACTTATTAGGCGCTTACTCTGGACAAAGTTCTGCGCTGGGTGCTGGGGATATAAAGCAAAACTTTTATTTATTTATTTTTTAAATAAAGAGTCTCCCTTCAAAGAGCTTACTTTCTACTGGGAGACCAATAAACAGGTAAGTCAATGCGAGGTGATATGAAGAGAAAGAGACAATAAGGGGATAAGAAGGACAGTTAAGGAGGGAGAACCTGAGCTGAGCGTTGAAGGGAGCTAAGGATTGCTGAGAAGCGGACAGCAGAAGGGAAAGCTTTCCGGGTCAAAGGGCCAGTTTGTAAAAAAGACACAAAGGAGAGAGATAGAAAGCTGAATTCAAGAAATATCAGGTCAGTCTGACTGGTACATCAAATGAGTAAAAGGGGGACAATATGTAAGCCTGGAAAGAATGGCTGGATCTAGGTTGAGAGGTTGGGAAGAGTTTTAAATGCCAAACAGAGGAGTGTGTATTTGATCTGAAGGCAATAGGGAGCCACTGACTACTAGGTATAGAATGATGGACCTGTAGTCATGGAAGACTTTGGTTCAAATCCGGCCTCAGACACTCACTAGCTGTGTGATCCCGGGCAAATCACTTAACTTTTGTCTGCCTTAGTTTCCTCACCTGGAGGAAACTGGAGCTAACAATGACATCTATCTCCCAGAGTTGATGTGAGGATAAAATAAAATAATATTTGTGAAGTACTTTGCAAAATTTAAAGTGCTACATAACCGCTGGCTAATGTACTACTACTACTATTTCTCCTCCTCCTCCTCCTCCTCCTCCTCCTCCTCCTCCTTCTTCTTCTTCTTCTTCTTCTTCTTCTTCTTCTTCTTCTTCTTCTCCTTCTCCTTCTCCTTCTCCTTCTCCTTCTCCTTCTCCTTCTTCTTCTTCTTCTCCTTCTCCTTCTCCTTCTCCTTCTCCTTCTCCTTCTCCTTCTTCTTCTTCCTCTTCTTCTTCCTCTTCTTCTTCCTCTTCTCCTTCCTCTTCTCCTTCCTCTTCTTCTTCCTCTTCTTCTTTCTTCTTCTTCTTCTTCTCTTCTTCTTCTTCTTCTTCTTCTTCTTCTTCTTCTTCTTCTTCTTCTCCTCCTTCTCCTTCTTCTTCTTCTTCTTCTTCTTCTTCTTCTTCTTCTTCTTCTCCTTCTTCTTCTTCGTTATTATACTAGGCCTACTGGTAAATCTCTCTGCTTTGGAGTATAATAGCCCAAGACCTCTAAAGGAAAAATATCTTCACAGAGAGATAATTTCACTCTGTGAAGGTGAAAAGCGTTCCTTTTCAAGGGCAAGGCCCTTACCTACATAAAAAGAGACCCTAAAGATGGAGACAGGTGGAAAAATACCTTCTTGCCTTATGGGCCAAATTCAAAGCTGGTTTGGAAGTAATCCAACACCTTCGCGATCTCTAGCAGCCAGACCCTTCTAGCCTTTCGACAAAGATAATATCATTCACCTTGACAAAGTCAAGTGTCTCATTTCCACTCTCAGCCTTAACATTCTTATCCACTCATAATATTATTGCCTGAGCTTTTGCCCACTTGTAAAACTCTGGCTCAGAAAGCTTTTGTTTCTAATTTCTTCATTTAGACGAAGCGACTGAGGCTGCATCTCAGGGAGGTTCTGGGCTAGTGGAATTGAAAAGGGCTTCTGTATCTCTAAGGTTTTAAACTGAGAAGGATTTAACAGACTTGTTGGGGGAGGCAGGTGTACATTGCCTGGAATCCTATGTCTGGAGCTGACCCGGGCACTGGAAGAATCTGGCTTTGATCTATACCGAGGGCATTAATGAGTTAAGAATGTATACAAAATACTTTGTGGGTTATTTACCTTAAAATTTCCCCCGTCTAATAATAATTACAGTAAACTCACTGTTTATGTATCTAGCAATGAAAAATATTGATACTTAGTGCGTAGCATATTTGCTAAGGCTAACTCCAGCAGGCTTCTCAAGTTTAACTCAGCATTTCAGGTTCAAAAATAGAAGGGAATGATACTTTCAGTTGGTTGTGCTGGGAAAAGGAAAATCTTTTACTTCAGATTCTCCTACTTTCTTATTAGCCATGTGATTTTGAGCAAGTGACGTGAATTCTCTGATTTTGTCTTTGTATCTTAGGAACTTAAAAGTGTTTTCATGAAGGAATCAGACTAGTCAGTGAAAATTTAAAGCATCAGGCCTTTATTATGATACTTTTTAACTCATGCAAGGGGAGATGGTAAGGCCTGACATGAGATAGCCAGGACCAAAGGCCACAAGGGAAGGATGTATTCAGATACCTCTGCATCTAAGCCGGGGCTGACACCTCTGACTTAGGTCAGCAGTTGGCACCTTCAAACCAGGGCAGAGAGGAGACATCACCAAGGTGTTTTAGAGCCTTTATGGTATAGGCTGCTCAGTGATGGAGGTGAGAAGGGGAAAATTTTATAGAAAGGAATGGGGTATCACTTGCGTGGCACAATGTGGACCTGGAATCAGGAAGACCTGAGTTCGAATGTGACCTCAAGCACTTACTAGCTGTGTGACTCCGGCAAATCACTTAGCCTCTGTCTGTCTCAGTGTCCTCCCCTGTAAAATGGGTATAATTATATTATCTATCTCTCAGGGCTGTGGTAAGGATAAAAATGAGATAATGCTTGTAAAGCATTTAGCAAATCTCAAAACACGACATAAATGCGGTTACTATTTCTATTATTACGTGTTTGGCTTTCTATTTCTGGTGTCACAGACAGGGAACAGGGTGTTGGCTGATGTGGCCTGGCAATAAAGGGACATGGCTTTTTAAAATTTCTTTATACTTTAAAAAAAATTACCATGCATTTATTTTCTCTCCCTCCCACTTCCTCCATTGAGGGGAGGGAAGAAAAGTAATGCTCTTGCCACAAATACGCGTAGTCAAGTCAAACCAACTCCCACATGGACCATGTGCAAAAATACATATTTATTTTTTCCATCTTGAGTCTGTTGTGTCTCTGTCAAGAGGTGGGTAGCGTGCTTCATCATGGCCCCCTGGAATTGTGGTTGGCCGTTGTGTGGATCAGAGTTCTTCAGGCTTTCAAAGTCATTTGTCTTTACGATGTTTTTGTTTTTGTACAAACCGTTCTCCAGGTTCCACTCACTTCTTTCTGCATTTCGTATGAGTTTTTCTAAAACTGGCTCATTTATGATTTAATACAGCACAATAATATTTCATTATGTGAGCTTTCCAGGTATAGAAGATTCTTGGCAAAGGGTGAGTTTGTATGTGTGGCTAGCACTAAGGAAGTCTGCTACAAGATAGGATAGACCTCAGGAAAGAGAGGGATCACCATAGATCCTGTTTCTCTATTTCTGAAATGGAGATCATAGGATCAAAGACTTGGAGCTGGAAAGGACCTTAGAGTACATATAGTCTAAACTCCTCAGTTTACAGATAGGAAAACAACTTCAGAGAGATGAAGTGAAATACGGATAAAGTGTTTTGTAAAATGTAATAAGTGATACGCCAAAATGAGATATAGGCCATCCTCAAGTAATGAATGACTTAGGTTCCAAAAGGGTGCTTGTAAGGTTGTTGCCTAGAAAGATGAAAGCATTTTCCCATAGGGAAGTTGTCAAGGCAGCCTACGGGATACACATTTTGACTCTCAAGGATTAATGATTTCATTAGTCTGGACACTTCTTTCAACAATGCAGGTGAATCAATCAATCAGCAAGCATTTATCAGGTACCTACTGTGTGTGCCAGGGTGTATGGGGTGTTCAGGGAGCACTAGCATCTCTAGTTTGAGGGCTTGCTAAGCCCTTTTCAGGGTTTTTCATCCCTCACCTGTGGCTCCAAAAAGCTGTAACACGTGCAACAGCCATGCCCTGGTACACTGTCTGGGCAGATGGGCTAACCTAGGCTGAGGGTAGCCAACAGGCCTAAAACCCTTTAGTGAGGTGGGGTGTGGGGGTGTTTATCCCAAGCTTGTGAACATTTCCCTGGGGGAATGGGCAGATAAGAACACTTTGTTCCAACAACCATGAAGGTGGCTGAGGCAAGCGCTGTGGAGTGCTTAGAACTTGGTACTACATACGATATCAAAGACACCAAGGTCATCCAATGCATTCTGGGCCAATCCAGGCATGAGTCAAGGTGTCACCCAGTGACATCATTGGTCCTCTTCAAACATGAAGGACAAACAATAACTGTGTGTGCCATGTACTTTTCCATACATTAGTATATAGTTTTATGAAATATTGTGGCTTAAAAAATTCATCACCACATGGCTAACCCACTACGTGCCAGGCATTGTGCTAAGCACTGGGGTACAAAAAGAGAAAAGACAGTTCCTGCCCTCAAGGAGCTTCCATACTTAGCTAGTCTAGCTTACACCCATACTTAAAATTGCTGTAGATTTCTCTCTCTCTCTCTCTCTCTCTCTCTCTCTCTCTCTCTCTCTCTCTTTGTCTCTCTCTCTGCCTCTCTCTTGCTCTTTGTCTCTCTCTCTCTCTACACACACACACATATATATGTGTATATATACACACATGTATATGTATACACACAAACATGTATACATACATACATATACACATACACATATATGTATATATTTAAGCCTAAACAAAATAATGTTAAACTGCTAAAATGGCTTTGAACAGCTTTAGAGAGACACCTGCCACTCAAGTCGAGTCAAGAAGTATTTATTAAGCGCTGTGCTGGGTACTGTGCTAAACACAGGGGATATAAAAAAAGGCAAATAAGACCAATTAAAACAATAAAAATGGCAACCACAGCAACAATAATGGAGCGTGGTCCAGGGCCAGGCTTTCAAGGAGATGAGTCTGATGGGCAGACAACATGAAGATGATTGTGTACAAACAAGATGTATCCAGGTTACATCGGAGATAATCTTACAAGGAAATTTTGGCCATCAAAAGGCATCAGGAAAGGCTTCTTGTAGAAGGGGAAACTTTACCTGGGACTTGAGGGAAGCCAGGGGATCTAGGAGGTGGAAATGAGTAGGGAGAGAATTCCAGGCCTGGGGGAGCAGTCAGTGAGAATGGACAGTCTGGAGATGGACTGGTTCCTCTTGCTAGAAAGGATGGGGAAATTGGTAGGGAGGATAAAAGGTCTCTTTCTGCCATCCTTTTCTCTTTCTCACTTAGAACCTATAGGGGAAGACAATATCCACACACAGATGCTAATGGTGGGAATGCAAGTCTATATTTCCAAGGGAACATCCAGAGTCAGACTTTCCCAGGAATTTGATCACAGCATCTGGGGCTGAGACTCTGAAATGAAGAGGGAGGTAAGGAGGTTGAGGTGGGGTTGGGTGGGGTTGGGGCTGGAGAGGCAATTTTTCCAGTCATGGGGGTGGGTAGAGGGATGGGAAAATAGCTAGGGAGTTTTTTTTTTCTTCCCTTACCCTTTGCCATGACCAATCCTGTCCCCAGCAGACAAAGTTCTAAGACAGACTACTAAGGTTAGGTAAGTAGGAGAGATGGGTCCCAGGCAGCCACATGCTTAAAGTGGAAGAGAGGAGAGAAATCTCAAATATCAGAGAAGGAAAGTGCTATAGACCTGACTTAATTCAGACCTCCCTAGTGTTTCAGGTTCAGAAGAGGAACAAAATAAGATACTCATAGATCATTTAACTATTAACAAAAAGAGGTTTACTTAGCCATAACATAATTAGCTAAGGATGCAGCATTGATTCAGTTGAGCACTTCCCTGAGTCTGTGTTGGCTGTGCTTGCATACAGGTCAAGCCTGAGAGAGAACATCTTCTGTCTTCTCCTGGTGCACACAATGCTCCATAATGGTGCCTCCCCCACCCCTGACCCCCTTTCATCTCTGTTTTGTGACTTGTCTTCCCCCATTAGAATGTAAGGCAGAGACTGTCTTTCTTTTTGCTTGTATTTGTAACTTCAACATTTAGCACAGTGACTGATACATAATAAGCCTTTAATAAATGCATATTTTTACTAAGGCCACCAGGAAACTACATCACTGGACTGAGCCTGAGCTAAATGAGTCCTGAAGAGAGACTGAATACCTTTTAAGGAAATACTAGTTTTACCTACATGTTAGATATTGCTCCTATCACAGAAGGCAAATGATTATGATCTCAAAACCAACTGATTGGGTTTCCTATGCAATCTTTTCCAGTTGACTATGAGACATGTTTAAGTCGTCAACTGCCTATATTATTTTTATATTATTTCTGTCTCTAGATTTTGAGTTAGGAGATCCAGGTTCTAGTTCTAACTCCACTTCTAGTTTTCTCCTCTCCTCTCCTCTCTACTCTTCTCCTCTCCTCTCCTCTCTTCTCCTCTCCTTTCTTTTCTCCCTCCTTCCCTTTCTTCCTCCCTCCCTCTCTCCCTCCTTCTCTTTCTTCCTTCCTCCCTCGCTCTTTCCCTTATTCCCTTCCTTCCTTCCTCCCTCCCTCCCTCCTTTCCTTTCCTTTCCTTTCCTTCCTTTCCTTTCCTTTCCTTTCCTTTCCTTTCCTTTCCTTTCCTTTCCTTTCCTTTCCTTTCCTTTCCTTTCCTTTCCGTTCCTTTCCTTTCCTTGCCTTTCCCTTCCTTTCCCTTCCGTTCCTTTCCTTTCCTTTCCTTTCCTTTCCGTTCCTTTCCTGTCCTGTCCTTTCCCTTCCCTTCCCTTCCCTTCCCGTCCCTTCCCTTCCCTTCCTTTCCTTTCCTTTCCTTTCCTTTCTTTCTTTCTTCCTTCCTTCCTCAAACAGATATTTACTTGGAAGATGTAACAAGAATAGAAATATAAACATTTCTCCATAATACCATGGGGAATATTCTCCCTTATTCCCCTTTGGTCCCTGGGATGATTGGGCTCAGACTTAGCAGAGTTACTACCAAGCATTGTCCATCACATAGGGTAGCCAGGTGGTATGATGAATAGAGTGTTGAGCCTGGAGTTAGGAAGACTCCTCTTTTAAATCTGGCCTCAGACACTTACTAGTTGCGAGACCTTGGGCAAATCACTTGACTCTGCTTCAATTTCCTCATCTGTAAAATAAGCTGGAGAAGGAAATGGCAAGCCACTCTAGTATCTTTGCCAAGAAAACCCCAAACTGGGTCATGAAGACTCAGATTGGACTGAATATGATTGAACAATAACAACGAAAACGAAGTCATAAAGTTGACTTGCAAATGTGGCACATTCAGCCTTTGAGTCTCATCTTGACTACTGCTGAGCTGGGTCTCTAAGGAATCTTTTTCTTTCTCCTCAGGACATCATGCTTGGCTGGTTGATAAACCCAGAATGGAATCAATTTCTTGACTTCCAGATGGCTTAATCTTTTGACTTCTCAAAAACCACAGAGAGCAATAGCCTCCAGCTTAATCTCTTTCACCTTGTCTTGTAGCAGATACTATCAGTGGAGACAAACCAAGAAAGAGGCCCACCAAGACAGCATGGCCACAAATTTTCTGTATGAACTCAAGAAAAGCATTTAATTTACTTTTGCCTCTGTTTCTCCATCTATAAAATTCAACAAACATTTATTAAGCATCTTTTATGTTCAAGGTACTGTTCTAATTATAGGAATACAAAGACTGAAATGAAGCACAAAGTGAAGAAGTTGAACTAAAGGAATTTATTAGCTCTAAAAATACGATTTTATGTTGAAAATAAAGAGGTTACCTTAACCCATTAACTAACAACTGTATTCTAATTTCAGCATCTCTTTGTCCCTATGAACAGTACTGGTATGAATCCTTTTCTTCTCAGGTAACTTCAAGATTTCAGAGTAGGATAAAGGAAGATTTTGGATTTTATTTCTTGTTTAATCAGACAAGAATATTGTAATGGTAATCAGGGTGGGGCTTTTTGCTGTTCTTCTCTTAAATGCCTTTTCATGATTCTGGCCTTTGTTTGGGATCTAAAGTGGGATCTTGTCTTGGAATGTTTCTCAGCACTAAGACAGTCAGGAGTCATTGACTTGTATGACGTGATACTGGGGATGGGGAACTTTCACACACCCAGCCTGGGTGAAGTCAGAGCCCTCAGGGCTCCAAACAGGATATAATTAAGGAGAACTTAGTGTTTGACTTTTGGGGCTCACTCATGGAAGGAGTGTTGAGACTCTGGGCAAGCCATTGTGACTGCCCCCTGGCTTTGCTAACCTAGACTCATTGCTTTTTGGTAACTATGAATTGTGATTGGAATCAGACAAGGTCTGTCTGTTGATGTTTGTAATTTCTATTTGTATTTGTTCTGAAGTTCAGTGTGCTGGCTTTTCCTCCTGAACTGAGTTCAAATCCAGCTTTAAACTTAATAGCTGTGTGACCTTGGGCAAGTCACTTGACTTGTTTACTTCAGTTTCCTCAACTATAAAATGGGGATAATAATAATAATAATAATAATACCTACTTCATAGAGTTGTGGGGAGGATTAAAATGATATTTTTATCATTTTTATAATTTTTATCATTTGAAATGATATTTGCAAAGTAGAAGTTGCAGAGAGGAAGGAAACATTTCCTAACAATTTTATCTCTCCTAGAATGAGTTGGGAATCTTCAAGCAGTTGAAAGAACTAGGGATCTTCATTTGAAGGTTCTATTGCCATTCATGTTGGAAATAATTTGCTGTAGAAATGCCAATAGATCTGTTCCATTTTTAAATTTTTTTTGTCCTCCTTTTGGTTTCATCTATAAAGACTCTTGAAATGATCTAGCTTAATTGGATCTTATTCATGCTATGGAAAGGCTCATTTTTCTCCTCTATTTCTCTTTGGTATTTTATGAAGTGACACAATTTTTAATCTAGCGCTATCCTTTTCATATATTCCATCATTACATTACCCTTGTGGCTATGTCTCTCCACTTGCAAGGAAATCAAGTGTCTATTGACAGGTGTCTCTGCATTCTTCTGACTTCCTTGTGGCTATTACTTTATATCAGTAAAGCTTTTTTTTAGGATATGGTGATATTCCAAATCAATGTCTATTCCTTTAACTGTTTCACATTTGTTGGTGTCAACAGCTCATTTAAATAAGCTAGAGTGGAACTGTTGTAATTGCACATAGTTCTGCTCTAATACTTATTTCAAAAATTGAATTTGTTCCAAAAGGATTGATATATCAGGGAATATTTTGAGTATAACTCCAATTTCAGTTTACGTATACATTCCTTGAAACCCAGAGACCACTTCACAATAATTCACAAGCTACAATCTTTGTGACACCTACTTCCACAAGAAAACTTTAGGTGTTTGTCAGGGTAAAATGCCCTTTTATCATACACACACACACACACACACACACACACACACACGTATATGTGTGTGTGTGTGTATATGTATGTATTTGTATATGTATGCATGTGTATATGTATATACATATATACACATACATGTATATATACACATGTATGTATATTTACATACACACATATACATACATATATACATATACATGCATACACATATATACATATATATGTATACACACATATATGCATGCGTATATATGTCATGGTGAAGTTGGTACTATGATCTGAGAAAGGCAAATCCAAACCATTCCCCCTTCCCTGAAGTTTGGAGTTATGATGATCTACTTAATTTACCATTCCAAGAGCAGGCCTAGTAGTTGCTCAAGATTATGAATGCAGACAACATTTATTATAGTATTTATATATTTCCTTACCCTTTAACATGTATAAAATCCAGCTGCCCAAATGGTTCAAAAACCATTTTTCATTAAGTTGCTATCTTTTTCTTTAATGTATCAGAAAGTTTTTGAGCACTGTGTCCCCAACCTCATTTCCCCCATAAACCCTGTGGTTTTTATTGTACAATTTTGCATAAAGAGGTACTTTTGGGGATCTCAGATATCAGATTATAGCAGAGTGCCTAGTCCTAGCTTCTTCTCATCATTATATTTCCTTTAAATTTGGAGCTGATTTGTACCTTTGCTCTAATGTGTTCTAATGAATACAATACCTGATACCTACTTACTCTTACTTTTGTTATTCATCATTATAACTTTGGGTCATATGTAGAACTTTTCAAAGTCATTTTTATACTTTGTACTACTTGCTATGGGGTGACTGAGAGATTAGGGAAATGAGGGCTATCTTTGTTTAAAACCAATGTGTTCAACCTTCCCCATATGTTCATAATTTACTATTTTTGCTGAATGTCTAAGACATGTGTTGCATAAACAAAGTACTATAAAATTTACAGTTACCATTCTGCTTGATCCTACTTCTAAATCATAGTACAGAACATTGAATTTCATTTAAGTGATGACTTCTTGATAGGATTTTTATTTTACCCCCAAATTTGAAGGATAGCATTGTACCTATCTAAAAAGGAAGGAATGGTGGCAGTGAGGGGGAACGCTTGTGATAATTATTTTGACAAATGAAGACAAGATTTTTAAGTATTCTACTGTTTCATGGATGCAGCAATGGGAGGATTGCTTGGTGATATGTGATTTTTTTTATTTCACACAGACTTTATTAGAAATAAGTCAGTCTGTAAGAATAACAAAGCAGTGTGAGTTTAGTGGAGTGGCTTCAAAGAATTTTCTAAGATTTTTCATTTCAGCAGTCTACTGATATGATTTTTAATTCTAGGGCTCTTGCGTTATATTAGCAACTCTCACATTCTATGTCATAAGTGACTTCAGTGTGTAGGCCATTCTTTTTCATTAGTGATTTTATTATTGATTACTCTTATCACTAATCACAATCAGCATTATCATCACCTCTCAAAGTCCAATCCATAATCCATGCTGTAAGGAGAGGGGACAGGGCCACCATAACAAAGTAAGGACATGCCGGGCAGGGTGAGATACCGTCCAAATGCTGTGTGTCTTGAGACAATTATAGTAACTATGAAGACCTGGAAGAAACGCTGAAATGCTAGCAAGCTGGAGTCTGGAAAAAGGACTAATTGCGTTAGGATCATGGTCAATGTGATGTAACTTCTTCTAAAGAGACATAGAAATAGATGAAGTGGTAGGGAGTTATAAGCTGGCCCTATTAAAAGCTCTAGTGATAATCAGCTTAACCCTGAGAATAGTAGAACTGATAGGGTTATGGGACCTGGACCCTGAATTTTCCCATACATTTCAGTAACCCAGTACCTGAATTTTCCCATACAACCCAGTCCCTGGTGTCTCATCCAAAGCATCTGGCCCACCCCAGTCCACCTAGATACTCAATAGTCCTTTTAATCGTCCTTTCACTGTGACTCTCTGATTCACACCAGACTACTTAATTCCTTTCACTGTTACACCTGGGCCATCCCAGTCTATTTACCACTCCTTAATTCTATCCAAATCTTCTCACAGTCTTTTTTTTTTGGTATATAAGTATTGATCTCACCCCATCAAGGCACAGATTCACTAGGAATCTCACCAGCACCTATTGGAATTACAATAAACCTTGCTACCTTGACTGAAAGAAGGCTTAAGAGCTTGAATTCTTTCAAGGCAGACTCATCCTGTACCCTTGAACCAGTGGTGCTCCTTTGAATTCTGGTACCACTAAAAAGCTAGATTCATCCAGAACAAGTCACAAATACTCCACTTCCTGGAAATGCTTTAGATGGTACTGATAAGCAAAGTTTGCAAACAACAAATATATATAACATGAAGACTTGGATATTTAACAATGTACCAGTATTGTCTTATAACAAAAAAATGGAAACTGATGTCACCAGCTGTAGGAAATGACTTCCTACTGGTTTCCGTCAAGAACATCTCAGCTTCAAGTTGCAAAACAATGCCTTGCTGACCAGTTTGGGACATTCAGTCAAACACAAATTAAAAAAAAATCCCAAAGCTGAAAGAAGAAAAAATAAGAGTTGAAATCAAAGAGTTATGAAAACTTGAAGAAGGAAAAACGAAAGAACCTTGAGTCAGTCAAATTTTTCACTTTAAAGCAAACACCAGAAAGTACCCCAGATAAGGAAATGTATGATGAAGAATGCATCATAGTTTTGAATGATTTTGAAAAGAACATGGGCATACTCAAACTGGAATTCCTAAAAGCCTCATCTTAATTTGACTGCATAAACTCAATTACCAGATCATTTACATGTGGAACTTTTATCAGTTGGAATCAGAGGTGGTTAGTGTCACAGGCAAGCTGGTTACTACTCCCTCTTGAGCTAGCCCCAACCTTTGGAATTTGGGTAGAGTCACTTTCTCAACTCTTTCTTATAGGGCAAGACTTTCTTCAGTTCAGTGGCTCCCAATGATTTTTATTCTGCGAACCCCTTTCAACAACAACACAACAACAACAACAACAACAACATGTTGTGAACTCCCAGATAATTTCATATACTTTTAGATTTATTTATTGTGTCTACAATAACTGCAGTGATAACTTTTGCTTCCAAAGGTACAACTTAAAATTTATATTATATAATTATAAAATATTATGTACTAGTTTACCCATAATTACAAAAACTCTGAATATAAAATTATAAACCCTAATTATAATATCATGATTAATATTTTATGTGGGACATTTTGTAAGCATTAAAATAAGTAATCCAGCAAGACCTCATACTTCTTTCTCTTGATTGTAAGACTTAATATTGAATTCCTTTATTTTACAAATTTTGTTGAATTTAAATAACATTCTAATGAAATAAGTTTTAACTTGGAAGATATTTAATATAATGTGATAATCATATATAGAATTAATTTTGATGTTGGACTTTAAAACCTTTGATCCCTTAATATAGAAGCTGCTAGATCTTGTATCATCCTGATTGTGTTTCTACAATACTCAAATTGTTTCTTTCTGGCTGCTTGTAGTATTTTCTCATTGACCTGGGAACTCTGGAATTTGGTGACAATATTCCTAGGAGTTTTCTTTTCAGGATCTTTTTCAAGAGGCAATTGGGAATTCTTTCAATTTCTATTTTACCCTCTGGCTCTAGAATATCAGGGCAGTTTTCCTTGATAATTTCTTGAAAGATGATGTCTAGGCTCTTTTTTTTGATCATGGTTTTCAGGTGGTCCAATAATTTTTAAATTATCTCTCCTGGATCTATTCTCCAGGTCAGTGGTTTTTCCAATAAGGTGTTTCACATTGTCTTTCATTTTTTCATTCCTTTGTTTCTGTTTTATAATTTCTTGATTTCTCATCAAGTCGCTAGCTTCCACTTGCTCCAACCTAATTTTTAAGGTAGTATTTTCTTCAGTGGTCTTTTGGACCTCCTTTTCCATTTGGGTAATTCTGCCTTTCAAGGCATTCTTTTCTTCATTGGCTTTTTGGAGCTCTTTTGCCATTTGAGTTAGTCTATTTTTTAAGGTGTTATTTTCTTCAGTATTTTTTTGGGTCTCCTTTAGCGAGTCATTGACTTGCTTTTCATGATTTTCATGCATCACTCTCATTTCTCTTCCCAGTTTTTCCTCTGCTTCTCTAACTTGCTTTTCCAAATCCTTTTTGAGCTCTTCCATGGCCTGAGACCAGTTCATGTTTTTCTTGGAGTCTTTTGATGTAGGCTCTTTAACTTTGTTAACTTCTTCTGGCTGTATGTTTTGATTTTCTTTGTCACCAAAAAAAAGATAGTCTTAGTCTGAGCGCATTTTTGCTGCCTGTTCATGTTCCCAGCCAACTACTTGACCCTTGAGCTTTTTGTAAAGGTATGACCGCTTGTAGAGTAGAGAGTACTTTGTCCCAAACTTTAGGGGCTGTGCTGCTGTTTTCAGAGCTACTTCTACTGTACTGTCACCACAAGCTCTGCCACAGCATCACCACTCCTCCTCCTCCAAGAACCACCAACCAGGACCATCACCTAGATCCAAGCAGGGCAAAGCAAGAGAACCCTGCCTCTGTGCCAGTAAAGCACTCCCTGCACTCCTGCTCTGATCCACTGCTTGATTCCTCCCACTGTGTGAGCCTGGGGCTAGACGCAGCTGATGCTGGAGCTGTGAAAGCAGTCACAGGGACTTCCCTGCAGCTGCCACCATCAAGCCACCTCAGCCACACCTCCTCTGCCACCCCCAGGGCTGGGGCCAGACCTTGCACTTCTCTCTCCCCAATCCAGCAGTTTTCCCACTAACCTGCTCTGCTGTCTTTGGAGTTTGTGGGTTGAGAAGACTGGTAACTGCTACGGCTCAGTGATTTATGGCCCCAAGGCCTGCTCCACCTGACTCTCAGTCTGGTTGGTCCTGGCGCCCCCCACACTGAGCTGTTCTCCACTCCCATAGATAATATGGTCTTAAACCTGGTTCCACATTGAGTTTATTTCTGTGTTCTGATTTGAAACAAGAATAAAGTGAAAATGCTCACTCACACAAATATGTTTTTAGAAACTGGTAGGAGAATGTTACAAACTCTCTTACTTAGATATCAAATTATTTTTTTTTATGTTTTTAACCACTTTTAAAAATCAATGAAAATGAATAGGTAGAATTAAAAACATTTACTTTCCTACTGACTAATGGCAAGTTCTATGTTAAATGATAAATATATGAAGTTCATTTGCATATTTGTTCTTTTTTAAAAAACAATATTGTATATAAACTAACCTTTGTAAGTAAAGAATCTCTTCAGACATGATTTTCTTCTCTTCTACCACCAGGACACTAACTAAACTCTCACAGAAAGTACTGAATGAATGACCTGTATTGCCAATCAGTTCATTTCAAAATCTGTCTTATAGATGGTTTGTGATGGGCATGCTCAATGATTACAGTTTTGAAACAGCTTGACATTTGCACTGAAAGATAACCAGCCTATAACATTTTGATCAAGTGATTACACAGTTAATGAGGTAACATTACAAGGTAACAGAGGAGAATGAGGAACCTACTCTGGTGCATTGCACAGATTGCAAATGAAAAGTATGCACATACGTCTGACCACCTTTGGGAACTGGGGAATTTGGGAATCATCCTTGTGATAGTATGATGACAAACTGAGAATCTCAAGGAAGCCAACTGCACTTAGTAAAAAGTGGCCAGAATCATTGTGCTTGTGATCATGCCAGTTTTGAATTGCTGTAGAAACAAAACTATCATGTGTCAAATATCCACATGCTTGTTGTTATAGAGGAAAAATATATTTGTAACATAATTGGGCAATTATTTACTGTTTAAGGTGCTATTAAATAATTTTTTAGCATGAATCCTTGGATGAGGGATGGGGAGCCTGCCTTGGACCATGATTATGAGACACTAAATGGGAACCGTTATTTTGATCACCCTGGAGAAGATCAGCCTCCAAATTGAACAATAAACTAAGGGAACTTGTCTGATGCCCTGCCTTTTAGAAAATCTTTAGTTACAGTCTTATTTTCATCACTTAAATCTGCTTTTTCTTGACTCAGACTCTTTTCTTTTTTTTTTTTTGAGCGGGGAGGCAGGGCAATTGGGATTAAGTGACTTGCCCAAGATCACACAGCTGGTAAGTGTGTCAAGTGTCTGAGGCTGGATTTGAATTCAGGTCCTCCTGACTCCAGGGCCAGTGCTCTCCTCACTGTGCCACCTAGCTGCCCCCACTCAGACTCTTTTGGTTAGTGTAGAAAACCTAGGTTGAGTCTATCCTGCTTTTGAAAGTTTATGAAATATTAATAAATAAATACATAAAAATTGGATTCTTTTTCATTTGGTTTAATCTTCTAGCTTGGATAAAGCCTGTCACATCGAGCCATGGTTCCAAACTCCATTCTTTAAAAACAAATCTACCTTTAGAGGAAATTGAGCCAAACTTATAAAAATAAGAGCCATTCCCAAGTTGATAAATGTTCAAAGGACAGGGAATTTTCAGAAGAAGAAATCAAAGCTATCAATAGTCACGTGAAAAAATACTCTAAATTATTATTGATTAATGAAATGCAAATTAAAACAACTCAGACATATTACCTCACACTTATCAGATTGGCTAACAGGACAGAAAAGGAAAACAACAAATGCTGGAGGAGATGTAGAAAAATTGGGACACTAATGCACTATTGATGGAGTTGTGAACTAATCTAATCATTCTGGAGAACATTTTGGAACTACATGCAAGTGGCTATAAAACTGTGCAAATCTTTTGACTCAGCAATACCACTACTAGGTCTGTATCCTGGAGAGGGAAAAGGACCTATTGGAATAAAAATATTTATAGCAGTTCTAGAATTGGAAATCAAGGGGATGTCTTTCAACTGGAGAATGGCTGAACTAGTTGTGGCATATGATTATGATGGGATATTATAAGGAATGACAAGCTCTGTTTTGGAAAAACCTTGGAAGACTTATAGGAACTCATGCAAAATGAAGTGAGCAGAACCAGAACACTGGACACAGTAACATCAATATTGTAGGGATGATCAACTGGTAAAGACTTAGCTACTCTGATCAAGTCAATGATCCAAAAAAAATTCTGAAGGACTTATGATGAAAAATGCTATCTATCTCCAGAGAGAGAACTGATGGACTCTGAGTGTGTATTGAAGCATACTTGAAAAAATAACTTTCTTTACTTTTATTGTTTTGTGTTTTATAACATGAGTAATATGGAAATATGTTTAGCATGACTTCACATATATAATTGAAATTAAATTGCTTGCCTTTTCAAGGAGGGGGAAAGGCAAGAGGAAAGGAAAAAATTTGGAACTCAAAATTTAAAAAAGATTATTAAAATTTTGGGAAATATTTAGTGAACTAAATGAAAATAATTTTAAAAATAGAATAAAACTCCTCAAAACTGTTTACAATCACCCAAACTTTCCCATGAAAACCAAATTCTGAGAGAATTCTCAAAATAAAATCTTTCAAAATGGTACCATAAAAAAAATCTATCTACCAAAAGTCCCATTTTTTCTTCTGCCTTCCCTTTACCCATAATGAATCAAACAGGAAAAATTATTTTCAACCATAATTTTATCTATAGTAAGATGTCTTTAAAATACTGACTAAACCATAAGGTATAAGCATAGCTTCAATTTTGGATTGACCTCCATCCTCATCAGACAGGAAGGAAAGGGAGAAAGGGAGGACAGTGGTCCTTCACCATTCACATGAATTCTCTCTTGGGGAAAGAAAGTTTACCACCCATTAGACACAGGTCACACTCTGGTTATATGTATATGTATACGTATATGTACGTGTATATGTGTGTGTATATGTATGTATATATATGTATATGCATGTATATATATGTATGTGTGTATATATACATGTATATATATTATATATACATGTATATATATGTATATATATATATACACACACACATAAATGCTTATATATGTGATGATCATTGCCATGTAAGAACATAGGAGAAAAATTGAAGTTGGTAAGCATACTCCTGAAGCCTTTATCAAACACCATCATTGAAGAAGTGACTTGTAAGAGCTATTGACAATCTATGGAAAAGTATTAGAAGATTACGTCAATATCTTGCTGGAACTTATAGCAGAAAACTTGAATGTTGTATTTTCCAATTAAAGTAAACAAAAAAAGAAAACATGTACAAAAGAATCTGAAAAACAAAAAAATTAGAAATTCTATATTTTCCTAATCAGTGATTGAAAATAAATTCAGAAGGTTAAAGAGAATAATAGCAGTTCAAAGAACAAAACAAACATTCAACACCAATCAAAAACATTCCTATAGAGGTTTGAAAAGGAAAGAAGTCAGAGATGAAAGAAAAACTCCCCAAACAGGAAGATGTGGAAAATATCTGGTCCTCTACATAGTTATAAGAAATCCAACACAAAAAAACTCAAGTCCATTCAAATAAGGAAAAATGAAACATTAATATAATAAAAAGTAGAAAATTATGTGAAATGAGATAACTGAAAGTATGGTTTTTCTATGAAACTAGAAAGTGATGAGGTTAGTTAAGACCCATAATTATTGGCTCAAGAGCTTCACAGTGGCATATAAATGACTAAGAAAGCACTTTATAATCTTCCTCTCAGATGCAAAATTGATCACGCATTTCTTAATAGAAGGCATCATGAATCAACAGTAGTATCAAAAAGTAGAATATTTTTCTACTTAATTTCTCCATATATGACAATTACATGTTCATGTAACTTCATAGAAAGTATTTACCGTTTATATAATCAAAATATCTATGTGCACCTATAAGAAAATAACATTCACTGATAAACAAAAAAAAAATGCCAAAAAACTCCATGACGTAAAAAGAGCAATTTATTGATATTGATGGTTATCAAAAAACTGGTACTTCTAGTACCATGATAATGTAGCTGCCTTTGTTGATATTCACAGGGTCTTTGACCTAGTTCTTCAATCATCATTTCATCGTATAATGCAAATATGTAAAGCAAATCCAAATATAGTGAGACATTACTCATTGGATGTACGTAGGTTTTACATTGTTCTTTATGTGAAACAATAGACCAACATATTGACATTAAGAATAATTCATATAAAACTTAATACCTCTCAGGGAGATGGCTTAAGATCATTATGGTTCTGACTAGCCTTAAATCCATCATCATCTACTCTAAATAGAAGTAAATATTGCTTCCAAATAACAGAGTTGAACCAAAATATTCTATTAATCACTTGATGAATATGAATGACATCAAGTTATATGGCTCAAAAACACATTAAACAGCTCCTTCATTTCATGTAATCTTTCTCCAATGATATCAAAATGGCTTTTGGACTTGATAAGTATAAATGCTCAATGTACACAAAGAAAAAGTAGAGACTTTGAACTTCAATCTGAAGGTCACATTGAACCAGTGGATGAAAGCTATACCTATCTAAGGGAGTGTGACAGTTAAAAGAAATCCTAAAGATAAAGAAGCCTACAGCTCCACTAATACATGGCAGTTAAAAAATTATTCCCTTCGTGGGAAAAGGATGGATTCATTTAAAATAGCTCTTTCTGTTAATGGAGGAAAACAGAGACATCCATTGAATGATTTGCTCAGGATTTGTTATTTTTCAGATTAACGCATTAAGTTATTGCTCTTCAACAGTTCCTTAAGTTGACAGAGAAAACATTTCACATAATCTATAGTAGGATTTTTCACATTCATCCTTTGAGAAGTTTCTTTCGCATTTTAGCCATGACTTCCCACAGTTAACAAAGGTCTACACTGTTTTACTTTGTTTTATTTTAATTTCTGCTATTTCTCCATTGTTACTGAACAAATCCAGGAAGAGAATTTTGTCACGCTTTCCATTATGTATAGTTCAATGGTAGAATATCATGGTTTGATTGCTCTTAATCAACAAATAGGCATAAAACCCACATCTTGACAAGACTAGTCTATATAATAGTTTATATGATAGCCTATATAGTATAGTACATAGATTCGATTGTTTTCAAAATTATGTATTTCAATGGATTCATCATCTCATTCGATGTGGTTACTCCTTCTTCTAGTTCAGATCATCAACACTTTCTAAATTTGTATGATTATTTTTCATGTAATCCTAAAAGTTTTCCACACAGTAGCTGCACAATAGGCTACAGACTTTCCTTTATGTCTGTCAACAAAAAAAGAAAGAAGGCAACGCGAATGTCCAAAAATGAGGGAATAGATAATTAATTGAAAGTAGTGTTAATACTACCATGCAACTAAGAAAATTATGGAGAATACAAAGACATCCAGAAAGATTTTTGCAGAATAATGTGAAGCTATCTAGGGCTGTATCCCAAAGAGATCATAAAAAAGGGGAAAAGGACCCACATGTACAAAAATATTTATAACAGCTCTTTTTGTGGTGGCAAATAACTGGGAATTGAGGAGATGCCCATCAACTGGGGAATGGCCAAACAAGTAGTAGTATATGAATGTAATGGAATACTATTGTTCTATAAGAAATGATGATACAGGCAGATTTCAGAAAAGCCTGGAAAGACTTGATGCTGAGTGAATTGAGCAGAAAAAAGAGAACATTGTACACAGTAACAGCCACATTGTACAATGACTAACTTTGGTATACTTAGCTCTTCTCAGCAATGCAAGGATCTAAGACAACTATGAAAGACTCATGATGGAAAATGCTATCCACATCCAGAGAAAGAACTATGGAGTCTGAATGCAGACCAAAGCATAGTATTTGCTCTCTCTCTCTCTCTCTGTTTTTTTGTTCTCCTGGTTTCCCCCAATTCTAATTCTTCTTTAAAATATGACTAAGGTGAAAACATGTTTAATAAGAATGTATATGCAGAGCCTTTATCAGACTGCATACCTTCTTAGGGAAGGGGCAGGGAAAGGAGGCAGAAAAAATTTAAAAGTCAAAAGCTTATGGAAGTGATGTTGAAAACTAAAATTAAATAAATTAATTAAAAAAATAATATGAAGTTAAAAAATCAGAACTGGAAGAATAGAGTACACACTAGCTATAACCATATGGGTAAAAGGGAATAAGAATGAAAGAGAGCATTTCTGGATTTTGGAGTATGTTTTGGTGAAAGCAGTATAAGATCATCTTAATTTGAAAAAAATTACTGTGCCATAATATGTTAATATCTTAACTCATTTTTAGTGTAACCCACTAAGATTTCCATGTCTTTGTCATAAATTGTCTAGCGACACCTTTCTTGTCTCCTACTTTTATAATCAATTGCTTTAAACTCAAGTATAATCTTTACATTTCTCCCTCATAAATTTCTTATTATTAGATATGGCTCAATGCTGCAACTGATCATAGAGTATGAGAGGGGGAGCACTGTGAAAGAAGTCTAGAAGGATAGGCTATATCTGGCTTGTGGAGGGTTTTGAATGCCAAACAGAGGAGGTTGTATTTCATATGAGAGAAAATATGGAGCCACATACATTTCTTGAGCAGGAGAGTGATGTGGTCAGAATTTTACATAGATTATTTTCTCAGCTGTGGGGAGAATGGATTGGATATTACATTAGTCCATACCAAAGATGAAGAAGGCCTGAATCAAGGTGGTAGTAGTGTGGGTGGAGAGAAGGGTACAGATATGAGAGATGCTATGTTTGTTCAATGGACAAGACTTGGAGCTAATTTAGATATTGGGGATATGGTTGAGAGAGAGGAATTATCAAGAATGACTTCAAAGTTGAATATTTAGTTGATTGGAAGAATGGTAATGCATTCTCAACAAAATGGGGAAGTTTGGAAGAACACCAGGTCTTTTGGGAAAGGACAGTGAGTTTAATTTTGGATACAGTGAATTTGCAATGTCTACAGGACATTCAGGTGGAGAGGTTTAGTAGAGAGTTGGTGATTTGGACAAAAGCTAAGGATAGAGATGGGAGCTGGATATTTAGATTTTGAAATAATCTGCATAGAAGTGATACTTTAAGACCTAAGACCTGAAATCTCCCTAACCATATTATCATCTAGCCCACATCTCTTTATCTTGCTCATAAGGATAGCCCATAAGGATTGGCAATCAGCAAGACTTTGTCAACTGTCTTATTATAGACAGACTTAGTGTAATCTAGGAGCCCTTCAGAAAAAGCATATGTGTCTAGTTTGGATCATAGAAGGAAAAAAAAACAACCACCATAGAATATTATAGTAACAGAACAATCTCTCCTAGTTTGCTATCTTCTTCCCTCCCTATTTAATCCCTGCTCTTCCTGTTTCAGTTGACTGGTATATAAAGAGGTTTTATGTATGTGCTAATTTGGCCCTCTTGGAGCATACATTCCTTCCCTCCAGCCCCCCATGTAAGCTCTTTGATGGTAGGGAATGATTTGTTTCATTTTTCTGTCCCTACCAAAACCATAGCTGTTGCTTGTTGTATTGAGTAGCTATTGGAGAATGGGTGAGGATTTGTAAATGCCAAGATTTCATAGGCCAGGCGATTGAGAGATCCTGAACCCATCCAACTATTTCAGCACAACAGACAGCACCCTCTTGCATCTTCATTTAATGGTTATAAACTGTCCCATTCTCCCAATGTGCCTCCTTAGTCAGGAAGAGTGCTCAAAAGTTGATAAGCTTATCCACAAAGGACTTAAGTAACTCCAGAAGTTTTTGATTTGATTCCCTCTTTTCTCCTCTTTGGGGGAGGTAGTAAAACACCTGGGTGGAGATGAATGCCTTCTTTCTCAAGGGCAATGTCATAAAGGCCTCTGGACCTTTCTTGCCCTCACCACTTCCACAAAGCTCATCTTAAGGAACCATAATTTACATAAGAAATGGATATGTAGTAAATTTCTCCCATAAATTCCTTATAGCAGCATGCAAAACTTTTTAGTTCCACGCTGTGTCCCCCTATAATAATCCTCCACCTGGCCAAGGACCTTTTTTATGTGGGAACATTAAACTAATTTTAGTTGGAATGCTGGATGGGTTCTCAAGATGATGCACCTGATACTAAAAAGCAGTTCAGAGAATATTTTGGTGAGACAGATGGATCCCGGGAGACTCTTTCTGCTTTCTGTTACAGATCAGGGCTTTTCCCTTTGCTCTTTTTGTCTTTGAGAACCTTCTGCTTTACATTTGGCATCCCTGTGACATCCCCAGAATGATTAGATGGGGTCAAGAAGTCAATGGGCTACCTCATATGCTTCTGCCATCACTCTGGGCCTTGGAGGAGGGGGTGGGAGTAGGCCAAGGTGTCTAGGGTCCTCACAAGGGTGTGGGAGAGCTGCTGTGATAATGACTTGGGAGGAAAAGATCAATTGAAATTCCTCACCCTGTGGAGCCTTGATGGCCAATTTCATGCAAACTCTGAGTGGCCTTTGTCTGGCAGGAGCTCCAGATTTCTGTGGCAGGTTGCTTCTCATCCCCTCCATTGCTTGTAACATGAGGATTTTACCTCCCTCACGGAAACATGTCATTTCTTGGCTATGGCGTGGCCAAGCACACTTTGGAGACATAACAGTCCCAGCTAATTCCAGGGGGGTGCTGAGGCTACAGATGAAGTGCATTAAGGTATTTTCATTTGTCAGCTACCAAGCAAGCACCTTCCTGTACAGAAGCCTGACTGAGGCAGGCTGAAATGTGAGCCCAGGGGAAGCTTGGCATGAAAAGTTTGACTTAATGAAAAGGATCTAAGGAAACAAGAGAGTATTAGGTTTGTGACCAAAGGAGAAGCTCAAACACTGCCTTGGAGTGTTCCCCCTCGAACACCCGTAACTCCTGCTGTGTCTCTAGCTTGCAGAAACCTCCACTGAACCAAAATCTCTGGCTTATGCTTCGTGGAGTAGCTCAGCTTAAAGTAAAGCCACATTATCCTGCTTGATATGGCTGGGATGATTGCTGGGTTATGAATGCAGATGGGGAAAAAGTGCCAGAAACCCTAGCATGAAAAAGACTTTAAATGAACAGATGAATAGAGCAATCAGAATGTCATCCAATCAGAGAGAAGCAGATTTGAACTTCTATATCCTCAGGCATCAAAATAGACAAAAAGTGTTCTCTGACATCTTAGAGGAATCAATTTCAGTTGCTCAGGGTTGTCCTGAACCCCAAAATACACAATGAAGGCAGAATAGAACTATTTTTCATAAGTATAGGTCAAGTAAGAAGAGAGTCTGCCATTTAATAGGACAGCAATTTTCCCATAATTCAGGGTTTTCAGTTGATAAGCATTTTTTAAAATTTAAATTCATTTATTTATTTTTAGTTTACAACATTCAGTTCCACAAGCTTTTGAGTTCCAAATTTCCTCTTCCTCCCTCCTGAACCCCTTCCCCAAGATGGCGTGCAATCCGACATAGGCTCTGCATATATATTCACATTAAACATATTTTCACATTAGTTGTGTTGCAAAGAAGAATTATAACCAATGGAATGAACCACAAGAAAGAAGAAATAAAACAAAACAAAAAAGAGAGACAGCAAATTGTATGCTTCAATCTGCAGATTCCACAACTCTTTCTCTGGATATGGAGAGTATTTTTATCATGAGCCTTTTGGAGTTGTCTTAGAACCATGCATTGCTGAGAAGAGTCGAGTCTATCAAAGGTTGTCATCACACAATGTGGCTGTGACTATGTACAATGTTCACTTGGTTCTGCCCCCCTCACTCAACATCAGTTCATAAGTCTTTCCAGGCAAGCATTTCTACAATGCTTTGCTATCCAGCAGTCATTTTATCATTATTTGCCTGTCATCATTTATTGGATAGGTTTCATCCTGCACTCATAGAAGGAAGACCACATATATAAGACTTAGAAGTGGATAGAAGCTTAGACATCATCTAATCCAACCCTCTTAATTTACAGTTAGGGAAATGGAATGCCGGAGAGGATAAATGGCTTTACAGATCTATTAGAAGTAGGGAAGTATGGTTTGGCTGACATAAAAGAACGCCATCATGATTAAGAATGCTTTCATGTACATCGTCAAAGATCTACAGATATGAAGTTAAGGTTCTTTTGAAAAAGTCAGTAAAATTAGCTAATCACGGAGCACCAATGAATGCTAATACCATACGGAAAAGAGAAAACTCATAATTTCTATCCTGCAGGAGTTCCTATTCAAAGGCAGCAACATGGAAATGGATACTTCTCTTTCTGTCTTGATAGATAATATTAACTATATCTTTTCTCTTTAGATAGTTATCAGAGAGATAATACATTATGATCAATATATTTATGTACATATAGTGATCTAATATATAAACAGATAATAGATATTATCATCAATATAATCCCTATACATAATTAATATTGATGTATTATTTATGTAACATAAATGTTTTGGATCTAACATATGCCTACATAAAATGCATTCATACATACATTCATATATAAATGCATATATAATCACATGAACACATGCATTCATACATGAATTCATCCACACATACACATGCAGACATAATATATACAACCCATATACCATCTATACATGTATGCATGCATACATTCACACATCCATCCATCATATACTTACATATATTCATACATACACACACAATGTATTCACAATATAAACATTCATTCACACATATACACACATAATATATTCATACATATATACATATACCCACAATAATAATATACAATAATACCTACATAGATGCATATGTGCATAAACATATTTTAGACCATATTTGTGATTTTACTGGTGTAGGCAATTCCTGCTATGGAAACTCATACCCATGCAGATTTGGCAAATGCTCTTATAGAAGCTTATAGTCTTAGTTCCCTGAGGACACACAGAGGTTAAGTGACTTGAGCAGGATCACACAGTCTGTGCCAGAGACAACACTGGAACACTGGGGCCAACTTTCTATCCCCTGCACCATACTGCCTCTTTGTAATGGCATATATAAATGTATTAGAGATGTATAAAAGAAAGTGTCATGTAAACTTTGAAGGGGAAGGTGGTGGCATGGTGGAAACAAGGAATGTTAAAGTTATGCAACATAAATTTGTAGTGGACCGAGTTTCATGGTTTTTTTTTTCCCACTACTCTTAGAAGCATCTATGTAGGAGCAAAAGCAGCAGATGGTGGGAGTGATCTAAGGTTGAAGCTTGGCAGGGCATGATCAGTGACAAATATGGAAGCAAGAGACTCAAGAGAAAAGGACAATATAAAACTGAGCTGGTTTTTATGGTCAGCCATATGATAAAGGGAGCAAGAGACTCAAGGGAAGAGGACAATATGGTGTTGAACTAGTTTGCAATGATGCCAAGATTGGGAAAGGAGGAGGGTGTAGCTAAATAGTCTGGGAGAGAACTGAAGGGTCATGGGATTAGAAGTTATGGTGTAGATCAACAAGAGAGTTTGGGGTTAGAAGGGAGAGGGAGAGGCGGAATGACAATAGATTGGATCATATAAATGAATTTCAGAGTTCATGAACACAGAAGTGGGGTATTTGTGGGGGATGGCAAGATCGAGGGCATGATCATAATTGTCCTTTGTGCCAAACACAGGGTTTTACTCTTAGCAAGTCTAGAACAAATTGCTGTCTAGCAGGGATTCTTAACTTTTTTTTTTTTTAATGTGTGTATCACTGACCTCTTTATTAGCATTTATATATGGGGTTTTTTAGTTTGCAAGGCACTTTGCAAATATTATGTCACTTTATCTTCACAACATCCCTGGGAGCTAAGTGTTATTTTCCTTCCCATTTTACAGAAGAGGTCAATGAGGTTCAGTGACTCACCCAGGGTCACACAGCTAATAAATATCTGGATCACAATTCGAACTCCAGTCTTCTCGAAGAGACTGAACTTAGCATAGTGCCTGGCACATTTTACACACCTAAATGTTTATTGTTGCTTCCGTAAGGCACATCCAACATTATATTGGCTTGGCTACTTAGTTGCCTCTTAACCCTTTGCTAGTCTGGTGAAGTCCCAGATCCCTTCTCAGAGCAGTGTTTTTAGGTGCAGCCAGGTGGCGCAGTGAGTAGAGCACAGGCCCGGGAGTTAGGAGGACTTGAGTTCAAATGTGACCTCAGATACTTGATGCACTTACTAGCTGTGTGACCTTGGGCAAGTCACTTAACCCCAATTTCCCTACCTTCCCCCCTCCAAAATAAAATGAAATGGTGTGAGTTTTATGTCCTTTACTTTTAGCAAACTTCCTTGGGCTCTGGTACTGGAAAACCTCCCAACTTGGCTCTAGGGGGAGGCTTAACCTTCCCTGAAATGATAGCATGACTTTCATAACCTAGATCTCTCCTCAAATGATACTCCTGACCTTGGCAGACAATAAAGACAGGTGAAATATAAATCTGGGGGAGGGAGCTTGATGTCTTTGCGCATACCACTCCAATTGAAGCCAGAACTACACACTTTTACTTTTCTATACATTCTTTCATTGCTCTCCTAGCACCTGAGATAGCATTTCCTAAAGATCACCCTATGCTCCCCAGGGTTTCTTTAGGGGTGCTACATCAGAATTTTTTTTTAAAGTTTGATGGTACCAAGTTTTATCATGGAGAGACAGCATAATCACCAAGAAAAGATAATACTTAGATTAATCATTCAGAAACTGGAATTCCTATGACTATCCTCAAGGTCTAAAGGCAGAGAATAGGGAAGAGATATATTTGAGTTAGGACAAATACCTTATTGTTTCTCTAAAGCCCACTCTTTGGGGTGTCCTCTTTTTTTTCCTTTGAACAACACATGAATCTATTTATTGACAGTCCATTTACTGTCCCTTTAACACATCACATTCGTTTCTACCTCTCTTCCTGTGCTCAGGTTTATCCCCTTGCTTTTTGTTTACCTCAATTCTACCCACTCTCAATGCTCTGCTCATGTTACACCTCTTTCTTACTAGACCTCTCTGGTCACTAAACCTCATCTCAAAGTATAGGGGCTTCTCATCTTCCTGGTCCTTGGCTATTTGGACCCAGAAATCTGCTGCACAGAAGCCTCAAGTACTGTTACCACTGTTTGTTACTACTGTTGCTGAGAGTCTTAGCAGGCAGTGTCTTCTTATCCTTTTTCTGTCTGTTGTCACACTCACTACGATTGTACTACTGTTGTACACTCACTATGATTTATTTACATGGGAACAAATGAACCAAGAAATGCCTGAGTTAATATAGGCTTGTTATTAGAATGTAAATGCTCTGTGATCATGGACTATCTCATTTTTCTATTTCTATTTCCAGTACTTGGAACTTAGTGCCTAGAACGTGGTATGCACTTAATAAATTTATTTCTCATTCATTCATTCATTCATTCATGGTCTACTGTATGTCAGGCATTGTGCTAAGTACTGGAGGTACAAATACAAGAATGATGCCCTTAAGAGGTCCTAGCCCTCCAGTTACTTGTTTGATAGGGGGAGACCACACATAGAAGGGATTGGTGGCCAAAGAAGAGAGTTTCAGTTTGGAGAGTCACAGCAGCTGTGAATGGAACCCTAGGGAAGCCAGTTGTCATGACCAGTCCAACAGGAATGGTAGGATTGATTTCATCATTCTTCTTAGAGCAAGAGGTGAAAAGGGTAGGGAGTGGGGTGATTATTGGCAGGGCTAATGGTAAGATTGATTAAAACTATAGGAATAGATAAGTTTTGTACTCACCCACCAATCAAAAACAGTATAGTTCAATCCCAGAGTGGAGTTCCAAAACTGAGTGGATTAATTCTTCCTCCCCACTCCCCTAACCCCAGGTGTATGTGATTATATAATTTCAAAAATAGTTAAACAGATAATGTAACTAAAAGTATGTATAGCACAAATTTATCCAGTCCCAGACTAAGTGACACCCAAGCTTTTTAACTTGATTCATTCCTATGGTTCCTCAGGACTGGCCTAGCCCATGATCCACTCTGAGTCAGGAATCCTTAGTCTGTCTTCTTGCCACTATCCTCATAACCTTAGGAAAGGATGAGAATCTACCATGTAGAAGGCACTCAGAAATGAAGATGCCAATGTCATCCACTGCATCCAGAGTCATTGCCAATCCTCTGGACTTTTGCCTTGCCACTGGACTTCACTAATTCCGGAAGAATGAGGATGACGACTTAGTGCAATTCTGCCTCACTTAAATTCGATTCAGTCATGAATCAAGACATCACCCTTGTGAGGTCATTTGTCCTCTTTGAAAACAAAGGACAACCAACAACAAAAGTTTTATTTAGAATAATATTCCTAGAACAAGAGGTGGAAAGCCAGGGGTTAGAAGAGGTGTTGTATGGCAGGAAGATGATGAGTTTGCAGACTGTAATGGGTATGGGGCATCTAGATATAGTGAAAATTTACCAATAAGAAGTATGAAGCCTCACGGCAGAAACTGGAATGCCAGCCTGAAGGTTGTGTCTATTTGGCAGGAAAATTGCCAGAGTTTTAGTAAACAGAAAATAAAGCAATGCATTACAAGTCTGCATATCTGCAATGCTGTTGATTAGACTGGTATGTAAAGCTGCCAAATGAGGCAAATGCCCATCTTTCTAAAGCTACAAAACATTTTTCATGAAGCCCTGACTTGGATTCACTCTGTTTACTTGGATTGGAACCAATTTTTTATTGACAAGGCTTCCTTCATTATCTAGAACCTTAGGGGGATCTCTAATTTCTTTTTTTTTCAAAGCAGTTCATGGTTCATAACTGATTGTGGTCATGTAAAGTAGGTGCATAAATCATAGAACCAACAGATAAGAGCAGTCTTCTTCATCTTTTACTCCCCATTAGGCACTTTTTGTTGGCAGAAAGCCATTTGAATATCAAAACCACTGTGTAAATGTGATGTAAATGTAATTTTTTTCTGGATAGACTGATATCTAATTAAAAAAATTATTTTTGTGACCCAATCATTAATTACTATGTATTTTTTGAACACAACACCATGGCTAGCTAAAATGGAAAGTATTACTGAAATAAGGCTTTGGTTGGGGAGACAAGCTGAAAATATTAAGCAATTAAAACAAGTCAAGTGAACAGCACTTAAATGTCTCCTAAGTAAAAAGAAAGTAGTGTATATTAGCAAGGAGTCAAGAAGTCAGGGAGACTTCAAGTCCTGGTTCTGACATACTGGCTCTGCAAATCTGGGCAAGGCACTTCATCTAACATTACCCCAGGCTGCTCTCTAAGACAATAAATTGCCAAGAGTTGATCTTCGTGGGCATAAAAGGAGTTTCCTTACTGGAAGTTCTCTGCACCAGTGAAATCATAGGTCCCAAGGAAGGGAAAGAAAAAGTGTTCATGACATTGTTATAGTCACTAGGGACAGATGTGCTATAAGTATACAAAATATACAGTCCAATAAGGAAAAGAACAAGTCTACAAATAACAGTCCTTTGTGGGGCAGAGGGTAGCTAGGCCGTGCAGTGGATGGAGCACTGGGCCTAGAGTCAGGAAGACTCATCTTCTTGAGTTCAAATCTGGCCTCAGACACTTACTAGCTGTGTGACCCTGGGCAAGTCACTTAACCCTGTTTGGCTCAGTTTTCTCATCTGTAAAATGATCTGGAGAAGGAAATGGCAAACCACTCCAATATCTTTTCCGAGAAAACCCTAAATGAGGCCACAAAAGAGTCAGACATGATTGAAATGTCCGAGCAACAGCAAATAGGGAGTAAGATAGATAATGTATGCCAGGCACTGTGCTAAGCACTGGGGATATAAAAACACAACAAGCAAACCAGTCCCTGCCCTCAGGGATCATACATTCTAACAGAAGAAGAAATACATAAAAGAGAATTGTTAAGAAAGGGTAGGGAAGCAGAGCATGGTAGCTGGTGAGGAGGAGGAAAAGAGTCTTGAGAATGGGTTGAAAATAAAGTGGGACAAAAGAAGGAGATATCTAGGCAAAGGGCTAGGAAGAATTTGCTCTGGAAAGTCAGAGATACTCTTAGAGGAGACAGCACCTGAGTTGGATCTTGATGGAGACCAGATTGTAATGGTTTAAGAATTATATATGTGTGTGTATATGTATGTACATATTTGTGTGTATATGTGTGTGTATGTGTGTATATGTATATACACACACACACACACAGATATTATTGCAGAGAATGGACGTATATATATCAGCTGAAGTAGTGGGGGAAACTTCTACCCAAGCATCCCCTTCAACATTGATTATCCCCGATTCCTTCCAATCTCATATTTATGTATTTAATTTTTATATATTTTGTATATTTTTATGGCTATATGTGTGATATCTCGCCCATTGGTGGGATTCAGTTGGTTCCAACCGGTTCAGTAGGACTGGTACCTAATTTTAGGCTGAATTCGGCAAACTGGGGCCTGAGCCTGGCACTTCAGCAGCAGGAGCAGTGCCTCAGCCCATTTTCATGGAGAACCGGTTGTTAATTCATTTAAATCCCACCACTGGTCTCACCCAGTACAATGTAAGCTTTCTGAGATCAAGGACTGTTTCTTTTTAGTCTCTATGTCCCTAGAACCTAGCGCAACGACTGGCTGATGGTGAGCCAGTTCCTGGCCATCTCTATACTATGCTCCTAGGTTCACACCTCTCCTTCCCTCCTCCTTTCTTGCTCCCCTTAATATGTTGTCTTCTCCCATTAGAATATAAATTCTTTTAGGGCAGGAACTGTATTCCTTAGTTACAGTCTTACAGTTCTTAGCATAGCGCCTGGCGCATAGTAAACATTAAATAAATGCTCACTCTTCCATATGTGCCTGTATCATGTTTCTATCTATTTTCTATTATCTATCATCTTTCCATCTATTATTTTTCTATCTATTATCAATCTGTCCTCTATCATTCTACCTATCTATCTGTTTAATACATACCTCTTCATTGATTGATTGTGGTGGACTTGAACTGAGCCTTACTTAGATGATAAGTAAGATTTGGCTAGGCAGAGAGAAGAGAGAAACACTTCAGGGGAGACATTTATAAATGATCCACTAAAAAAGTATAGGAAAGGACATAACATGCAATCTTGGTAACACGAAATAAAATCCTGTCATAGGGAGCCTCCTAATATGACAGATTCAGTGATGCTATTTGTCTAATCATACCCTATGCCATAGCATGTACAGAGTACCAATTTCTCATTAGACATCAAATCTATAGTACAGGTACAATCTTTATCTCAGGCACCATTATTACAATAGAGGCCTTATCTGTGCTTTGTTGTTCTTATTCACTCCTTTTATGTCCTTATTCAGTCGTTTCCATAGTGCCCAACTCTTCATGACCCCATTTGGGGTTTTCTTGGCAAAGATCCTGGAGGGGGTGTAGTATTGATGAGATCAAAGATCTTCCCCACCCATTCAATAGGCCTCAGGTGGGCTAGGTGGGAAAGCTTGATTATATCTTTGTTTGTAAGTAGGTCTAAAGCCTCTACTTACCAGGTACTAAGTGTGAAGCCCTCAGGGCCCTAAGGGGAGTTGCTAAGACCAGAGCCAAAGGTATGTGCACTGAATTCTAGTTCTTGACTAATCATGAATTCAGCCAATCAGAGACCTGAGTTCTAAACAATCTGACACCGACTAGTACTGTATTTAAGGAGAGACCAGAGTGTGAAAGAACCAGAATTGAAGAGGGACAGAACTCAGAACAGCAGGATTGAGAAGAAGACATTGAGGCGGCAGACATCAAGAGGGTGCTGAAGAGTAGACATTGAGAGAACCAGCACTGACGCAGCTACAGAAGAAAGTGCTGAGTGGGAGAGTTAGGATTTGTGAGTGATTGTTTACAGGAAGATCCTAGCAGGGGGGAAGGTTACAGGATGACTTGGTTCCTTGCTATAATACTGTGTTATAATTTCCTTGTTGCTACATTGAGGTGGGCTTACTGGTTTTGGGATATAATTACTGCTATATCAAATTGGAGTTATTGGTCTTGGGATTGGATACTCTGGTGTCTATATAAATGTTATACTTCCTCTGCCTTCTACCTAGAGAGTTTTTCATACTTCGTGATTCCAAACCATTCACGCATGTTCATGGTCATCCTTGAGGTCATGAATCTTGCCTTTCTGATACAAGGGGTTTGCCATTTCCTTCTCCAGCTCATTTCACAGATGAAGAAACTGAGGCAACCAGGGTTAAGTGACTTGCCTCGTGTCACACAGCTAGTAAGGTCAAATTTGAACTCAGGTCTTCCTGACTCCAGGCCTAGAGCTCTATCTACTGGGCCACTTATCTGCTCTTTATCTGTGCTACATAACAAATGATTATATTGTTTTTGTAGCAAATCTGTTGTTTATCCCTTTAGGAAACCCCCTTTACCAATTAAGATCAGCACCTGCTCTGGCAGGGGCACAGAGATTAAGTGACTTGCCTAGGGTCACATAGCACAGTCTGTATGGGTCTGAGGCTAGAATTGGCCTCCAAGTTGGTCCTCACCATTTTACCTCTTGGTATTATTTTGTTAACTTTTATTGTTGGCCCAGTGCCCCGCATTTAAAACTTCCCCTCTTCCTGTGTCTTTTACAAGGTGGCTCTGCAGCTGGAGTTATAGCCAGGCCAGTATAACCACATAGTACCATTGTACTGGAGTAAAGAGGTAGCCAGTTTGGGGGCATAGGGAGGGATAGCAACCCCCTGCTACTCCTGGCTCCTGCTGACAGCTTTTCCCCCAGGAACTCTCAGAGACCTGAAGAAATCACTCCCTGCTTTAACTGCAAGGGTATAGAAACAGACAAGTGAATGGAGCAGCAATCATTACAACTGCTGGCATTTACACAGCTCTTTAAGATTTACAAAGTGCTTTATACCTCATTTGATCCTTGTAATCATCATAGAAGGTAAGTGCTACTATTATCCCCGTGTTACAGATGGGCGATTGAGGCTGAACTTAGAGATTAGGGGACTTTCTCAGGGTCACACAGCCAGTAAATATCTCAGGGAGAATTCCAGCACAGGCCTTCCTGACTCCAGGTCTAGTACTCTATCCAAACTACCGCCTAATAGTGATGGAGAATCTTATCTCCAAGGTTAGGATTTGCCAGCCAAATGTGTGCTCTCCAACCCAGAGATGGCTGCTGTCAACAAGCAAAATGAATCGACAGGGAAAAAGTACGAAATATCTACTGATCAAAAATACAAGCTGAACTGTATCAAGTAGCCAAAAGGATGCACGGACAAGCTTAAAGGGAATACATTAGAAAACTGTCTTGGAAAATGATTACCATTCACATCCTAACGGAAAGCCCTGCCAGGGGAGCACAGATGTATACTGCATGATCAGGCGGGAAAACAAAACAAAAAACACAACAGAGAGAAAGAGAGATGATCCAACAGGGGAGGGGATGGTTTCATCTCTATAATACATACATTCCAAGGTGCATGCATTCATCTGTTTTCTATTGAGGTAGTTTTTACTAGTAGCTTTAAAAAAGAGTCCAGCAGACAAACATCTACATTTGGGAGACCATATGTTAACACGGGGATGGGAAGTGCCATCACTGGAGAGCATATATGTCATTGGCAAGCAACCTGGATATCAAGAAGAGAGCTCAAATGGAAGCCAGGATGAAATTCCTTGGTATTGAGTGACCCAAATAAACCTTGACAATGTGGAAGATGGCAGACTTGGGGCAAGCTAGACAAATTTTTGAGAACATAGGTAAAGGAATGGATTATTCTAAGACTGATTAAAGTTTGGGACGCAGTGGCCATAACTCAATAAGGATTTATTAAGTACTTTCTGTATTCCAGGCACTGTGCTAAGCAGTTGGGATACAAAAAAAGGTTAATAAAAGCAAAAAATTCCAAACAGCCACTGCCTCAGGGAGCTCACATTCTAATGGATGGAGTTAAAGTAATTTCCCCAGGTAGATCAGCTAATAACTAGTACCCATCCCTTCAACATGCAAGACCCCTCAGTTCTTTATAAATCAGAGCTCTGGCACCTGGAATAAATCCATTTGAATCATTCAGAGAACCCCAGTATTTTGGGATCAGTGTGCAACACCCTTACTGCTGATGTGGGGTATACTGAGGCCCAGAGGTATGTGCCCAATCCCTCCTACTCAAGTGAAGTTGCACCAGAGAAGGAAGATAAACTGGTCAAGAAGGGTTTGATGGTGATGGGGGTGGAAGCCTAGTTTGAGGAAGTGATGGAGGGTGGGAATGGGCTTCCTTCTTCTTCTGGTCCTTTATGACACACTGTAGTCCCCCATGGACCTTGGTGTGACACACAAGAGATAAATCACACACTATGGTTTTCAACACCTTGGGGAGAGGAAGCCTATGTCCTCCCCCAATGTCACAGCTTCTGACAAAGGCTCAGTCCCTGATCATAGATTTAGAGTAGTCCAACTCTTTCATTTTACAAATAGGAGAACTGAGACTCAATGCAGTTAACTGACTTAGAGTCCTGTGGGTAGTAGGCATTAGAATCAGGATTTGATTCCAGGTCCTTGTGTTCCAGAGATAGTGATCTTTCATATGTTCCAGATTATGTCTTCAAGACTTAGGTGGGGACATCATAGCTGCCTTCACACATCTGAAAACCTCTCATGTGGAAGAAGGTGTGGACTAGCTCTCCTCGATCTCAGATTGTTGAACTTAAAATAATAGAGAGGAAAATTTTAAGGAAAAAACCCACACCAATTAGAGCTGTCCAAAAGTGAAATGGGTCTCAGGAAGTAGGCATCTTCTCTATATTTGTTATTGCTGTAGAATCATTTCAGTTGTGTCTGACTCTTTGTGACCCCATTTGGAGTTTTCTTGGCAAAGACACTGGAGTGGTTTGCCATTTCCTTCTCCAGCTCATTTTACAGATGAGGAAATCAAGGCAAACAGGGTTAAGTGACTTGCCCAGGGTCACATAGCTAGTAAGTATAAGTAAATAGAAACCCTTCAATTAAGGCTGTTGGATTATTTTTTTCAGGATGCTGTAGATTGGGATTCACAGCTACATAGGAGTTATACTAGAACTCTTCCAAGCTCTGTTTGAACTCTAAGATTTTGAGAAGACAAGAGAGAGAAGAGCATTTCAGGTGAGCTGCCTGACTGGCGCAGAGATACTATTTTATTCCAGTCCTTTTCTTGTAGAAATAAGGATACAAGTGTGAACTAAAGAATAGCTGATATTTATATGGTGTTTTAATATTTACCTATATATATACATAAATAATATAAAGTTATATTATATATGTATATATATTCTATATATAGATATGTTTTTTCTCATTTGTTCCTTACAACTCTGTGAGATAGGCACTCTATATATTGTTATTTCTACTTTACAGATAATTGAGATCCAGAGAGTTTAAATGTCTGTGGTATGACCCTGGACGTCATTTAACTTTGGTTGCCTCAGTTTCCTCATCTGTAAAATGAGTTGGAGAAGGAAATGGCAAACCACTCGAGTATCTTTGCCAAGAAAACCCCCAATGGGGTCATGAAGTCAGATATGATTGAAAATGACTGGACAACACCAACAACTATAATCATGTAACTAATACGTCAGAGCTGAGATTTAAATTACGGTGTTCCCCAACTCCAGATTCAGCATTCATTTCACTCCCCCGTGATCCTGCTTGTTGGAAATATTAAGAGCCCTTTACCATGCTAAACTTCTTATTCTATGTGAAGCATTTTTCTCTCCCCTCAGCTCAATTGAAACTTTTCTGTTGGTCCCACAGGAAACAAAACAAAACAAACCAAAAACTACACTGGGTTCGAGGTACTATATGAGTCTATATTTAGTAAAAGCACTGTTCAATGAACCCCCATAGATGTGTTTACCTTTACAGGGCACAATTAGCTCAAAGTATGTGATAAAATGTTATGGTAAGTAGTAATAAAATGTTTCCTTCTTGGGTCACATTCTCCCACAAATATGTATGTGTTCAGTGGGGAGAGCGGGCAAAAGTTGGAAACAAAAGAAGAGGCACACGCGTAGAGAACATACGTGGCCAGGGAATATGTACAAAGTGGTGACTCATACCTCTGATGGCACAAGTCTGCAGATGTCCTAGTAAAGTTTGTGAGTTCTTCCACCATAACCTTTCTACCCTGACTTGTTCTGCATTGGATATTTCTCCACCCCATGTTATTTTGCTGGGTGCATAATCAAGCTAGACACTGCCAAGCACAGCCTTACTTTGCTTCCAGCTTGAGTCTTTGACTATAGTGCTATCTCTTCTTCATGAGAAGAGTGAGCTCTACCATGTTCCTTTCCCCCTCCAAAGTCAATGCACTTTTTTTAAAAAAAAATTTTAAGCAGCTCTCCGCCTGAGCCATAGAACCAGCAACTGCCATCTTGGTTTGGGGGAGGGTGATACAGTTTTTCCCCTTTTCAGAGTGGTCTGTCTCTTCCTTTTAGAGATTTGACTAGAAATTCTTTCAACCCCCAATAAGACGTTCTTTGCTCCAGATGCCAAACATGTAAAGGCACAGACCATGATCCTCCTAGACAGATAGCACTCTCAGGATTAAACTTTTCTTTGGACTGAGCTTCCTAATTCTTGCACTTGGATTTTAATGGATGCTATTACTCTAGTTAAGTGTACATTCCTCATGCTTCCTGATTTTAATCTTCGAGGGCTTGACTATATCTAGCTATTACCCTTCTAGGCATTACTTTCTTAACAGAACCACCAAGACCCTGAGGTTTTGGGTCTGTTGTTTTCTAAATTCCAACATCCTTTCCTTTTTTCTATTTAGATGAATGCATAGGAGAAAGTCTCAGCAAGAAAGGTAAGCCCAGGTCTCTGCCACTTAACCTGCCTACTACATTTGTAGATAATGACCAACCAAAGCCTAAACAGGCTTAAACAGGCTTTGAGCTCACATAGGTTGCTGCTCCCATACATCATGATTGTGAATTTGATCAAGGATCAATAATTAGGGGAGAGAGATTCAATCCTCATGTTTACACACGTTAGCTTTTTCAGAACTGAAAGCCCAATTCATATAGTAAAAAACTGATATCTTCGCAGTCTTGAATAATGCAATCATAAAATATACTTCTGTCTCTTATCTTTAGCTTGAAGTTTTCTCAAACCAGTCATTGCTAGGTGTACAGCAGATGATGGCAGTTAGGTGTCTCCAGGGCTGGGCCTGGAGTCAAGAAGACCTCAGTTCAAATCTGGCCTCAGACTCTTACCAGCTGTGTGACTGTGGGCAAATCACTTACCCCTGTTTGCCTCAGTTTCCTCATCTATAAAATGAACTGGAGAAAAAATGGTGAACCATTCCAGTATCCTTGCCAACAAAAATCCCCAATGGGGTCATGAAGAGTCAGACATGACTGAAATGACTGGACAACAAAAATAAAAACAAAACATTAGATGACCCAGAAATACTTGGTGAGTAAGTTATTTCTCTCAGCTTCATGCTCCTAGGAATAGGAATTTTAGGCCAAAGACCTCCCTTTCTTTTCCTATTCTCCATGCTACATCTTTTCCCTTAATATTTTCACGCAACTCAACCAGTGAATGAGTATTCCTAAAGTCTCCACTGGTACCTATGTGCCAAGTACTGTGTTAAGCTCTGGGAATACCAATAAAGGCAAAAACACAGACCCTACCCTGAAGGAGCCCACATTTTAATGTTTGTTTCACTAATTCCACTGTTCACCGAGAGTAAACTCACTGAGTAAAGCTTCAGTTACAAAAGATGCAAAAAAGAGGACTTCATTACCAAAGTCATTGGTTCAAAATCAAAAATAAATGCAATTTTATTAATTTATCAATTGAAACAATGCAAAAGAAACCCCACAGTCTTATTTATTATAATTTCCTTTTTCATCTTGATTCACCCAGTGAATAGGAGGCTAGGGAAAAATGTTTTTGTCCTGGATAAAGCAACGTTTTGGACCTCTTGTCCTCCTATTAGGAGGAAAATGCTGGACCTAGAGCCAGAAAGATCTGAATTCAAATGTGGTTACAGATATTTACTAGCTGTGAGACTCTGGGCAAGTCACTTAACCTCTGTCTCTCAGAATTTTCTCAATTGTAAAATGGAAATAATCCTGGCTCCCTGAGTTGTTGTGAGGATCAAATGAGATCCTATTTCTAAAGCACTTAGCACAGTGTCTGGAACATATTAGGTGCTCAATAAGTGCTTGTTTGGCTCCTTCTTATAATCACATGAACCTGGAGGAGAAATGGAAGAGAGCTGGGGATTTTTGAAAGGCTGAATAGATTCTCCTATCTGAAAGCATTTCACATCCCATTTCTTGTAGTTCTCTAACCAATCAACAAGTATTAAGTGCTGACTGTGGTCCAGGCATGATGCTAGTCACTGAGGGTATAAGTACAATGAGTGGAGCAAGCCTTTCTCAGAGTGAGCTTACATTCTAATAGAGGAAACAGTATGTATACATATACATATAAATATATATGTATAAAATAAATATAAAAATTATATGTGTACAGCATAAATACAAAGTGAATAAATACAAATCTATACAAAATAGTTAAATACAAGGTAGTTCAGTAGGGAAGGTATTAATAGCTGGATGGATCAGCAAAAACTTCAAGCAGAAGATGGTGCTTGATTTATATCTTAAAAGCAGAGAGGAGGAAAGGTCAGTGTAAAGGCAGTAAGAAGAGAGAGATCGGAGATAGAGTATCATGTATGAGGAGCAGAGAGGAGGGGATGGGGTAGTAAAGTATAACAAGGCTGAAAATTTAGATTGGGACAGAGTTATTTCTAGTGTTCTGTATTTTGCTCCTGAATCTCACAGCCTCATTTGCAAACACTTGAACAGTGAGTAAATTCTGTCATGATGGAACACTAGCCTGAAGAGCCGTGGTCAGTGATGATGTCCCATCCATGTCACCTCCTTTCTGATCTCCCCCAACTAAGTCATAGGCATCTGAAAAGGACCCGATTTTCTTGTCTCCATGTGACGTTTACCTAAAGATTTCAAGCAGCATACCAGTGAGCCTAGAGACCGGACATGCTTGTCAGCTTGGAGGTGTCGACTGACACAATCATCTCTTATGACTGCTTTTTACAAGTCTCGCCAGGCAGCTTGAAAAAAAGATGAAAAAGGATTACTAGCCCTGAAGAATAAAGTGATCAGGAAAAAGACCACGAGGCATGGCACTCCTGGATCTCAAATTCCCTTCTCATGTTTTAGAAGGATCTCTTCTCTTGGCCACCCTATAAAGACTGGGGCTTCCTTGCTTTCTTTCCCTTCTTCGTTGTGGTCTTCATGCTTTCTTTGAGATATGGTGTCATCCCCCTTTTGCCTGTGTGAAAAAAGTACGGCTTGTTTTTAATGCCATAGGAGGCAGACAGACAGCAGTGAAGTGACTGGTCCAGTCATACGGTAAGCATCTCAGGCTGGATTTGAACTCAGGTTTTCCTAATTCCAGGCCTGGGGCTCTATCCACTGCTCCACCTAGTTGTCTTGGGGATGTGTGGGGTATTCAGGGAGGACTAGTGACCCTGGTGTGAGGGCTTGCCGAGCCCTTTTCAGGGCTGCTTACCCACCTTTGGTGTCCACCTAGCACTCAACTCTCACCTGGGGCTCCAAGATGCTGTAGCATATGCAGCAGCCACGCCCTGGTAAAACCATCTCAGCAGATGGGCCAAACCACGTTGAGGGTAACGAACAGTCTCCAACCCTGTTGGTGAGTTAAGGGCTGTTTACCCCAAGCATGTGAAGAATTCCCTTGGTGAATGTGTGGATGAATTTTTTTTTCCAATGGCCATGAAAGTGGCTGAAGCAGGAGCTGTGGAGCCCTTAGAGCTTGGTCAGACATCAAAGACACTAAGGTCATCCACTGCATCCCAGACCATCACCTATTGTCCTGACTTTTATCTTGTCACTGAACTTAGATGACTCTGGAAGAGAGAGGGAGGCTGACAACTTTGTGCAACTTTGCCTCCCTTAATGCACAAGTAAAGGCATCACCCTGTGATGTCATTGGTTCTCTTCAAAAACAAAGGACAGATACGATAGCATCATAGATTAAAAGCTGGAAGGAACACTGAGTTCAAGTCCCAATCCATCATCTTACAAATAAAGAAACTGAGGGAATGAGTGTTGAAGTGACTTGCCCACAATCATAAATATTGTCTGAGTCAGAATTCTAATCTTATTTCTCTGCCTCCAAGTCCAGGGAATGCTGGACATTGCCACTCTTTGCTGCTTCTATTCATATCAAGATCTCAGTGTATGAAACAAAAATAGTAGGAAACTCAATTAAGACTATCCCTGATGATCTTTTTCACCATCTTTTATCCATCCAAAATTTAGGCACTTTTGTTCTAGTAAATAGAGGATATGAAAACCAACATAAACAAATAAGAATATATGATAAATTTCAATATGTCTTGGTTTAAGAACTCATCTACCTGGAGGTGGAGGTCAGATGAGATGGAAGAAACCAGGGAAGAAAGTTAGTTATGGGTCTATCCAAAGAGCAAGAACCTGCTACAATGGCCTAAGTCAGGAGGAAAAAGAGGGGAAAAAAAAAGAAAAAAACTAGAATAATTTTAAGGAACACCACAGGGTCTACACTACTCATCAGAGAAAGGAGAGAGTTGGAAGACAGGATTCCCTAAAATCAACATCAAACTCTGCCAAGTTGGTGGCAGTGGTAGCTACAGCATCAATTATTGTTTTAATTCAGAGCTGTAACTTGGATGGGGTGATCTCCGCTTTGCTCCAGGGCATTGAAATTTAAAGGGTGAAACGTTGAACACATGCATTCCATCAGCAGAAAAAACAATGGGTTTAGCACCTAGTTAGCAAGAATAATTGTTAAAATAGGAAGCTACCAGATCAGGCATTATTAATAATATCCTTATGTGAGTCATTATAGTAGCTAAACCCACCTCTCACTCAACTGAACTTGTCTTGATTATTGCTTGTATTATTTTCACATCATAAATTACAAAGTCAATTCAAAGGCACATTTCAAGCTGCTTGTACCTGGGTACCCCAAATTCTAGATTTGACTGGGGCGGGGAAGGATTTGAGGCCAAAAATAAGAAAGAATCTGACTTTTATATAGACCAGAAAGGGGTCAGAGGAGGAAGGTGGTAAAGATACTAGTTCGAAATGCTACTGGAGGACAGAGGTAGAGTAGAAGAGGTTGTTTAGTCTTTTATATCTGAAATGAGAGGCGTTTTGGCATAGTGGATAAAGAGTTGGCTTCAGGGTCAGAAAAACCTGGGTTCAAATCATGGCTCTGATACATACATACTAGTTGTGTGTCCCTGGGCAAGTCACTCAACTTCTAAATATCTCTAAGCAGTTCTCTATGGAGGATGGGGGAAGGAAAAGCATTTTTTAGGCACCTACTATGTGCCTAAATGTGCTAAATGCTTTACAAATGTTATCTTGTTTGATTCTCACAGAAGCCCTGGGAGATAGGCACTAGTAACATCCTCATTTTTATAAATGAGAAACTGAGGTAGAAAAAAGGTTAAATGACTTGCCCAGTGTCTCACAGCTAAGGTTGGATTTTAACTCAGGTCTTCCTGACCTCCAGGCCTAGTATGCTATCTACTGTGCCATCTAGCCACCCCTTTAAGGCTATAAGTGGCAGGATAGCTGCTGACCTGCCATTGGCAGACTTTTCCCCACTAGGTAATCCCTATACCAATGAAATTATAAGTCCAATCAAACAAAACAAAACTCTGCCCAAAAAAAGAAAATAACAACCTCCCCCCAAAACCCCCACAAAACTTGAGTTGAAATTCAATATTGACAATAGTGTGATGGACTTTAAACTTGAGCATACATGAAAATTCAATCTGTCAGAAAGTCTTACTCGTATGTAGTTTATATTCTAAAATTCCCTCACGTTACAGGGGAATTTAGATGTGCCCTCGGACTTTGTTTCGTGATCTCAATTGTAGTAGACGAGGAGGACAAAATGGAGCCAGGCTTAGCATATTGGGTCTAACATAAGTCACACTTTCCCCTTAAATCTGCCTTGTTAGAGAAGCCATGATTTATGGCGAGACCTCTGGAACTGTGCAGACCTTCCGTATACTTCACACATTCTTTTAATCAACACTCTATTTCCATCCCTGCTTCTTATTGTTTGTAGCGTCAGCATAATTAATAACTGCTGTTTAAAAATTCTTGTTGTAAATGTATCTCACCATGTGATGGATAGATTCTGATCTGTCCCACATGGTCATCTACATTTTGTCAAAATTAAATTATTATTGCTATCTTTTGTTTCTGTATCACCATATATTTTTATATCACCACATATTTTCCAATGTGTCTCCCTCTCACCTTTCTGAGAGCCATCTCTAGTAACAAGACTAAAAAAGAGGGGAAATTTTTACCAAAACTAACCACCAGATTGAAAATGTCTATTATATGCAGTGTTTTGTACTTATAGCTGTTCATGACCATAAAGCAGTGTGTGTGTGTGTGTGTGTGTGTGTGTGTGTGTGTGTGTGGTAGGGGTCAAACTTTCTCATATCTCTTTGGGTCCAAGGTTAATCAGCCTAACTTCACAAAATTCTATTTAAATTGTTTGATGTTTTTTTTCCATTTATATTACTGTAATCATTGTGTATATTGCCTTCCTGGGTCTGTTTACTTCACTTTGTATCAGTTCATATAATTTTTTCCATGCTCCTCTGCATATACCACACTCATCATTTATTAAGGTGCGACGATATTATCTTCATATACCATAACTACTGTCCAATGGGTTGACCATGTGTTTATTTAATCTTAAAAAGCAATTAATAATGTCACAACTCAGCCCACAGGAAGTAACAAATAAGGCAATCAGTGCTACTTGTGAAGTTGGTAGGCGATCTTTTTAGGAATTCTGCCGAAGGTGGTGTTCTGCTTCGCTTTTGTTGAAGGGACGTGCCCCCAGGGTAGGTGGCAAAGTTAAGAAGTCATTGGTACATCTATATTGTGACAGAATTTTAATGTTAGGTTGAATATCTCCTAAACCTTTAGCCTATGGCATCACAAAGTATTGCCTTTAAAATTCAATAAATTAAAATTCAATAAAATTTAAATTCAGTAGATGATACTGAAAGATGACATTATGAAAATTGAGGAAGAAGATAATTGCAAAGGAAACAATGAAATTGAGGAGATCGTTGATGATAGAAATGAATAAAAGATAATTTTTGAATTGAAAGAAATGAAAAAAAATTTCTTCCCAATAAATGTACTTTGCAGAACAATTTTGTGACAGTTTTTTAGGGAACAACAGTAGAGTTTATCATGTTTGACCTTAGAGAAGTCATTTAACCTCCTGCAGCCTTGGTTTCTTTACCTGTAAAATGAGAAGGTTGAATTAGGTAACCCCTGTGGGTCCTTGTAGCTTTAGACCCTATGATCCTACAATTCCCTCTTTTTTTAATGACTAAGTCTCCCCATGGGCAGCTAGGTGGCACAGTGGATAGAACACTGGGTTTGGAATCAGGAAGACTCCTCTCTGAGAGTTCAAGTCTGACCTGAGACATTGGCTAGCTGTGTGACCCTGAGCAAGTCACTTCACCCTATTTGCCTCAGTTTCCTCATCCATAAAATGATCTGGAGAAGAGATGGCAAACCACTCCAGTATCTTTGCCAAGAAAACCCCAAATGGGGTCCCGACGAGTCACACACAGCAGAAAGGACTAGACAACAGCAAAGGTCTCCCCATCTCATCTAGCCTGGAATGCAGGGCCTACTCATAGGCCTAACTCTCCCTCTTTCTTATACCTCCCGACTCGTGGGGTTCACCATATTGATCTTGACCTTCTATGAACACCTGTTCAACATAACTCACTGAAGCTCAGAACAGCTCAAGAGATCTATAAGTTCTAGTTTTCCCCATGACTAGGAAAAGTATAGGCTACCCCGTTCCCAACCCTAAAAATCTTTCAAAGATTTCACATTTTAGGGGGTATACCTTGTATTTACAGGTGATCTACATTTAAAAAAAGCTCAAGTTGTGCTTAGGGAAGACAGTTCATGGTTGGGGGTGGAGAAGGGGGAAGGTCAAGATGCATGAATATGGTGCTTTGAAGGGACATATAGTTTGCTTTGCACCTGCAGCTGGTGGAGTAAAGAAAGAGTCTGGGATCATACAGTAGATGGTGAAGCAGCACTAGTTTGGAGGTATTAAAGCCCTATTATATTATGCCTCTTGAGAAGATTGGAATGAGAAGTAAAGAAATTAGGTAAATTAGAAATTAGATGAAGGATATGATGAGGTTAGCACATGCAGAAAATAGAGAATAGACAGAAAAATGGAGGAAGAAATGAAAGTCAAGATAGTTTCAAACAAAAATCTCACAAGGAAAATTTTAGTAAAGATAAACTTAAATGTCTATCCTGTGGTTCAAAAAGTCAATTGCACGAATACAAGGATGGAGGCAGGTGGGGGATACAGCTGTTCAGGAGTTGGTGGGAAAAAAGACCTGGAGTTTTAGTAGACCAAAGGAAGGAAGGAAGGAAACAAAGATTTATTAAATTCGTATTACATGTCAGGCATTATACTCAACAGCAACTCTGGAAGGTAGGTGCTACTATTAGTCCTATTTTACATTTGAAGAAACAGGCAGATAGTAGTCAAGTGACTTGCCCAGGGTCACACAGCTAGTAAGTGTCTGAGGCTAGATTTGAACTCTAGTCTTCCTGACTTTTGGTCTTGTATTCTATCCAATTGTGCCACCTACCTGAAGGCTCTGTATGGGTGTCTGTGGCAGTCATTACTTCAAACTTAGCAAGACCTTTTTTTTAAAGAACTTTTTTTCCATTCTAAGCTCTATGTTAGGCACTAGGAATATGAAGGCAAAAATTATACTCTCTTACTTCAAAGACCTTGGATCAATAGGAAGCCTCCTTCCATTAATGTGGATTTGCTCTGCATTGATATAGTCATGATGTCCAGAATGAAGGAGGAGCCAGATTTTCGCTGGTGAGATACCATGTGCAGTACGAGGTTGAGTTTTGGTCAAAGCATTTTAGCAAAGACTTTGAGAAGTGGGAGTGTTCCTGAGGAGGGCAATGAGAGTGATGATTAATTCAGATCAATGCCTGTTCTGATGCATTTGTTGTGTCACATTATGCACTATAGCTATTCTTGTATGTATCATACCTGATTATTAGAATGGAAGTTCTATAAGGGCAGACACTAACTTTGCATCTCCCAAAAGCCTAGACAAACACTCCACATATAGCAGGTGCTCGTCACATCTGTCTGACATTGAACAAGTCATCTCACTGTGATATTCCTCTATCTCCATCTTAATCAGAAGGTTAAAGGTCGGGTTTCCTGATTCTACTATGCATGTGATTGTGGGGAAATTCTCTGTGCAATGCAATGTTAATTATCACTTTTTATTTTTCTCATTCAAGAATTTGACACATGCTTGTAATCCCACCTGTCCCGGCATGTGGAGGCTGGTGGATCTTTGTGCCACAGTGGACTATTCTGATCAGGTGTTTACATTAAGTTTGGCATCCCAGGAACAGGAGGGCTACCAGATTGTTTAAGGAGGGGGAACCAACACAGAGCAGAAATGGATAAGTCAAAGCTCTTTTGTCAATCAACAGTGGAACTATGAGTAGCTGCTCCTGCTCTTCCAGCTGGGATGAGATAGGTATACCTGGTCTTTTTAAATTATCACCTACAAAATATTATTATCATACCCTTTTAGGCATCATCTGGAGAAGAAAAAAAAATCAGCTTTGAAAATTTGCTCCACTTGGGACTTCTCATCAACAGTCTAGAGTCTGAAATGACCCAACATTCTCACTGACATGATCCTCATTCCCCAGCACACTTCTTCATTTAAAACACCTGTCAACTTCAAAAGATATCATGTACATGCAAAGTAGGCCAAGGAAGAGAGAACGAAGGGGCCCCATAGAGGTGCTCTAGGCGGTTTTCAATGAAATAAAGGAATAAAACTGGTGTCATGACATACGATGTGGGAAGAAGTCAAATATTTCCCTAGATCTGTTAAACACATAACCTGAGGGGGCAGTTTTATCTTTTTTCCCTCATAAGAATACAGGTTCAGTTTGTAGTGGGTTTTTTTATTATATGTGATAAGATTTGATGAGAGGAAAACTGATTCTTTTTACAAGTCTGTTCCTATGCTAGGTGTTATTCTATACCCTTGCAAGGCTCCACACTGTATTTCTGAACACCTTGCACATCTCAGAGGTAGTGTTCTGAGATTGAGCAGCCATATTTCATTGAATATCAGAGCTACCATATTGCTATTGGACAGAGAGAAATTGATGGGGGGAAATAAGTGAGACCTACCAAGTATACCACATTTGACCACTACTTCTCCATAAATTATGGTGCACATTGAACAATTAGAAACCTAGAACCTGCTAGAAATAACTGTTTTTAATTTGATAACATATGGTATGATGGAAAAAGAACTGATTTCTGAGTAAGGGAGACCTAGTTTCATGTCCCATCTCTTGCACATAATGGTTATGTGACTCAGGGCAAATCACATTACCTCTCGATGCCTTAGGCAGCTTTCTAGAACTGCAAGTCTCACAGCAAGTGCCTAGCACAGTGCCTGTGACATAGTAGGTGTTTAATAAATGCTTGCTGACTCAACTTGATTTACATAGAAAGAACCAGTCAGCAGGTCAATAAATATTTATTAAGTTCCTACTGTGTGCAAGGCACTGTGCTAAGTGTTGGGGATACAAAAAAGAGTCAAAAGACAGTCTCTGCCCTCAAGGACCTTAAAATCTAATGGGGGGAAACAACAAGCAAGCAAATATGTACATTACACAGCATATATAGCAATATATATATATATACAGGATAAATAGGGAAAAAATTAAAAGAGGGAAGGCATAAGAATTCAGAAGAGTTGGGGAAGGCTACATATGGAAGGTGGGATTTTAGCTGCAACTTAAGGAAGGCTAAGGAGGTCAGTAGTCAGAGCGAAGGAAGTACAGCATTCCAAGTGTGGGGGACAGTCAGAGAGAACGGTCAGTCAAGAGATTGAGAATCTTATTTATGGAATAGCCCGATAGCCTGTGTCAGTAGATTGAAGAGCATATTTTAGGGAGTAAGATGTAAGAAGACTAGAAGAGTAGGAGGGGGGCTAGGTTATGAGGGGCTTTGAATGCCTAGCAGTATTTTGTTTTGGATCCTTGAGGCAATAGGGAGCCGCTAGAGTTTATTGAGTGGGTAGGATGAGGGAGGTGACACGATTAGACCTGCATCTGAGGAAAAGCACTTTTGTGGCTGAATGGAGAATACATTGGAGTAGGGAGAGAATTAAGGCAGGCAGACCTACCAGCAGGCTAGTGTAATGATCAGGTGTGAGGTGATGAGGACCTATGCCAGAACAGTTGCAGTGACAGAGGGAAGAAGGAAATATATTTGAGTGATGTTGCAAAGGTGAAATCAACAGGACTTGGCAACAGATTGGATATGGGTTGGGGTGACAGAGTGAAAACTTGAGGATGACTCCTAGGCGGTGAACCTGAGGAACTGAGAGGAAGGTGTCGCCTTCAACGTTCAAAGAAATTTTATGGGTATGTGATTTAGACATAAAGGGCGATACCATAAGCAAATTAGGAGAGCAAAGAATAGTTTACTTCTGAGATCTATGGAGAAGGGAAGAATTCATGACCAAACAAGAGATAAAGAGTATTATGAAATGCAAAATGGATGTTTTGTACGAAGTTTACAGGCTATGTAGTTCAATCCTTCTCATGTTAAAGGTGAAGAAGCCGAGGTTTATGGAGGTTAAGTAACTTGCCTAACTAAGGTCCATAGGTAGTATCAGAGGCAGGATCTGAACCTAGGTCCATTGTCTCGAAGGCCAGGGATCTTTCTGCTGTATAGTCACCATTTAGTCACCCAACTGATTGAAGCTGAAAAGACTAGTCTTAAATGTTCATAAAGTTTAGATTTAGAATTGGAAGGGATCAGCTAGTTTAATCTTCTCATTCTTCAGAAGAGGAAAGGGAGGCCAAGTAACTTACCAAGGTCATACAGGAAGCAAGTATAAGTGGTGGGATTTGAACTCAAGTCTTTTGACTCTAAATTTAGCATTCTTTCTACTAATTGGAATGTTAAACCACACCATAGAGGCCATACAGAATCTAGAACTAAACTGGGTGCCTGTAATTTACTGATGATATTATAGCCAAATAGACTTGGTGCCCTTAATCTGTGATTCAAAGGTAGTGCTATGGAATAGATAAAGCTGGTCAAAGGGTCTGGAAAACCTGGGGTTCAAAGTCTTGCCACTGGTACATATTAGCTATGTGACCCTGGGCAAGTTATGGGACCCCAACTCAATGCTACAGGGAACTTCCTAGGATTATACCTTTTTTCCAATATATTTTTATTTCATTAAATATTTCCTAATTATGTGTAATTTTTAACAATTATTTTAAAATTTGTGAATTCCAAATTCTTTCCTTCCCTCTTTCCTCATCCCCCCTCCCCAAGAAGGCAAGTAATTTGATATCAGTTATACATATGAAGTCATGCAAAACATTTCCATATTAGCCATGTTGCAAAAGAAAATAGAAAAAAAAACAAGAAAAATGAAGAAAATTTAAAAACCTATGTACTCCAATTTGCAACCAGAATCCATCAGTTGTTTTTGGAGGTGGATAGTATTTTTTATCATGGGTCCTTTGAAATTTTCTTGGATCATTGTCTTGATCAGAGTAGCTAAGTCTTTCATAGTCGATCATCACACAATGTTGCTGTTACTGTGTATAATGTTCTCCTGCTTCTGCTCACTTCATTTTGTATCACTTCATATCAGTCTTCCCAAGTTTTTCTGAAGCCATCCTGTTGATCATTTCTTATGGCAAAATAGTATTCCATCATAATCATATACTACAACTTTCAGCCATTCCCCGATTGATGGGCATCCCCTCAATTTCCAATTCTTAGCTACCACAAAAAGAGCTACTATGAATATTTTTGTACTTATAGGTCCTGGTTCTTTTTCTTTTTCTTTGATTTCTTTGGGATACAGACCTGGTAGTGGCATTGCTGGGTAAAAGGGAATGCATAGTTTTATAGCCCTTTGGATGTAGTTCCAAATTGCTTTCCAGAATGGTTAGACTAAGTGGGATTATACCTTGAAGAAAGGTTGCTGATCTTCATTGGCAAAAGGAGTTTCTTCACGTGGAATTTCCCATACCATTGAAATCATGGGTCCAGTCCAAATCGACAACAAAAGTGACAAAAATCCCAGCAGCCAAATGAGGGGATTATGATATGCTCATGGCTTACTGTAAAGGACAATGATGGGAGAGATCAAAAGAGAAAGGCTGAACTTCTAAGGTCAAGGTCTAAAGAGGAGAAACTTCTTGATACCTTGGATGATGTCAGTGGAACTGACTGACTTCAGTTCAATTCAAGAAGAGTCTGTTAAAAAGCCTACTAGGTTCCAGGCACTGAACTAGATGCTGGGGATACAAAGACAAAAAAACCCAAACCAAAAAAAAAAAACCCATGCCTCCCTAGATCTCAAGGAGCATATGTTCTATTGGGAATTCCATTTGCAATGCAATAAAATCATCAGCTGTTATCACCAACAGAACAGTTTATTTGAGAAGCCAAATTAGGTCAAATTTAATGAGTGTTGTCAGAATAAAGTAAACCGGACCAGCTATGGCAGTGTATACCTATGATCCTTACTACTGGGAGGTTGAGACTAGTAGATCTCTTGAGCTCAGATTTTCTGAGGTATAGTGGGCTAAACCAATCAGGTATCTTCACTAAGTCTGGCCTCAGTATGGTGGGAACCTAGAAGTGGGGATGGGCACCAGTTTGACTAAAAAGGGGAAGATCAGTCCAGGTTGGAAACAGAGCTGGTCAAAGCTTCCATGCTGATCAGTAATGGGACCAGACCTGTGAGTGGGGCCCCTGAACTTCCAGCCTAGGTAAAAGAGAACCAGTCTTTAAAAAAACAGAATAAAGGAAGTTGGGTGATGAAAGAGTAATGCCATGGCTACATGAATGCCTGTGTACATTTCCCTATAGAAGACAGACCAGGCAAACAGGTCAAAAGACTTATATTGATTGGATGTAGCACCATCTATCTAGACTATACTAGACATTCATAGACAAATTCTTATTTTTCAACTCTAATTTTTCCCAGTATTTCCTATTTGTCACCAAACCTTCTATTATTACAGCATTAGCTTGTGGCACAAAGGTTCTGACTTCTGGGATTGCTATTTATTTTATGCTAGCTACATCTTAGAGTGACTGCTTCCTGGCACTTTAGCCACAGAAGCAAGCATATTAGCTCCCTAACTAATCTCATTCACTGCTCTGTTTTTTTTTAAATAGATCTCAATGTTCTTCTGACTTCAAGAAGCCACACAGTAGAGGAAATAACCTCTCCAGATGCTACATCCCTCTGAAGATCTTTGTTTTATGAGGATTAATTAGGTTATTTTTCAGCTTATCAGTTATTGGTATTGTTTCTTGTTCTTGATGCATTGTCCTTTGTTCTTTGATGTTCCTTTGTCCTTTAATGTTCATTGTGGGTTTGAATGATCCTTAAAATGCTTGAATTCCCCACACTAATCATCACTGCAATATCTCTAATAGTCTTCAAAGTGTGCTCCTCAAGAGCTATACTTTTTGCACATTTCCTTAAAGTAATATCCATTCTTTAAAAACCACAGGATTAAAAACACCACAAAAGAGAGAAATGAAACACATTTATGGCATGGAATCTAGCACTCAATAGAAAACTCTTTCAAGGGATGGAATCAGGTCAATCCAGTTCCATCTGGGGAAGGTATGTTCAGAGTTAGCCTATATTAAAAGAAGGGCATGTGAATGACAATTGCTGCCACAAAATGAAACCATATCAGAACTATTCCTTGTCTCAAGTAATTCACAGAACTATGCCTGTATTTTATAATCATTCTGTACTGATTTCACATTGTCCCTCATATCCTCTACATTCCAGCAAAGCTGTCCTTGTTACTATTTTTGTTTCTATTCCCTGTTTATTGTATTCTGTCTCTCACCTCTACTGCCATGATTGTCCTCTATGCCTGGAATGCTCTCTTTTCTCACTGCTTTCTTGGAGTTCCCTTCTAGGTTCACCCCAAAAGAAATCTCCTTTATGAAGCATTTTCAGATCCCCCTCAGCATTTAGTACTCTACTCACCCCAGAAAATTACCTTGAACTTTGTATATATCTTTGTAATATTTTGTATGTACTTATATGTTGTGCATGCCATTTCCCTCAAGCAGAATGTAAGCCTCTGGATGGCAGTAACTGTTTCATCTTTGTCTTTGCATTCCCAGCACCTAGGATTGGCATTTAACAAAGACTTTTTGAATTGAATTGAATTCTAAACATCTTGAGGGCAGAATCTGTGTTATTATTCTCCATTCAATCAATTAACCAATAAGAATTTATTAAATGCCTACTATGTGCACCCAGAGCATTGATTTATGAAAGTAGGTACTCAATAATATTTGTTGGGCAACTAGATAGTGCAGTGGATAGAGTTCCAGGGCAGGAGTAAGGAAGATTCATCTTGGTCAGTTAAAATTTGATCTCAGACACTTACTAGCTTGTGACCCCTGGCAAGTCATTTACTCCTCTTTGCCTCAGTTTCTTCATTTGCAAAATGAGCTGGAGAAAGAAATGACAAACCATTCCAGTATCTGTACCAAGAAAGCCCCAAATGGGATCATGAAGAGTTGGACATGACTAAAATGGCTGATCAATAAAAATATTTGTTGAATAATGAAATGGAAACGTTGGAAATTTCTAGAATAAAATTCAATTCACCCCTTTTCCCAAGAGAAACCTTATCATTTTTCAGCCATTTGCATCACTCTTTTTGGTATTCTCAGAATTCTTGCTTGGGAGTTGCATCATCATGTTGGCCAATCCCTACATTCATAGATGAGGGCAACCCATTGCACATGTTCATTTATGAGCAGTCATAAATATGCAGAGCAACAACCCAGAATAGCAGATGCAGATTTTTTTTCTTCCAAAGTCAGCAAGGCCTGGGAAGTCACCCCACTTTGCTGTGGTGCAGGCTTGCGAACCTTGGCCAGGAAAAGTCTCATTGGTGAATGTTGATACTGAAAAGTAATCTTCTTCAGGAAATGAGGACCAAAGAGCAGTTATACCATGTAATAAGAAAGAAACAATAAAGATCCCTAGAGGAAAAAGAAGTTTGGCAAATGATGGACAAGAGTCATTATAAATTGAGCTTTCAAATAAAAATTCCTTCAAACCCTTAAAATGTGGTTTCTGTGTTTTTAAATATGGATGTTTGCTTTTTAAGTGGGATTGTTTCCAAATGACCTCCTGAAGTGAAGGGTTAGAGTTAAACAGAGCAATTGCAAACATAGACCAGATAGGGAGGGAAATCAAGAAGGATGTGGCTACTGGAGACCATAGAACACGGCATCCAAGTTTTTATATTTGAACATGACAGCTTCAGAGATACTTTTTATGAGTTTTAATTGAAACTGAACCTATAAGATGCAAAGCTGGTTTATGATAAGCAATTTGATTGCCACAATTTAGGAGGATTGACAAGACTCAACATCTGGCCTCCTGGGAAGGTAAGATTGGTAAGAGAAAAACCTTTGTCTTGCCAAAGTCTTCCAAAGACCTTGAAAATGGCAGGGTGATTATTGATACATTTTGAAAAGGATGCCAATTTCTATTCAGTGGTAGGGGGTTAAGTGCTTTGCTACCCTTCCCTAATCAGTGTAACTTAATGTATTTGGACATCTTGATGATGAGTGGACCTAAATTCACCAAAGCAGTTGGTGGAATTGATCTCACTAGAAAGGGGAATTAGCTGGCTTTCCTTCAAAACACATAAAAAAAGAGATTTTTGCCATTTGCCCTGAAAGTGAGACTTTTATGTAGCCTCCAGGAGAACAACTGATGGAGAAATGGCTCCCATTAATGCCAGGCATGAATGTCGGTTTCACATTTTACAGTATTTGAAAATTCTATACGAAACGTTGCAACTCAATTGTTATTCATGTAGCACCAAAAGACAAAAGCATGGCCAGTTCTCCCTTAGCTGGCTTCCATCATCCAGTTTTCTTTTGAATACAGTCTTTTCAAGAAGATTTCTATTGGCAACTTTTCATCCATTGGAGGCAGCATGATACAATGGACTTGAGTTTAAATCCTGGCTCTGACATTTGCTACCCGAGTGACTCTGGATAATTTGCTTAACCCCTCTGGACCTTAGTTCTTCATCTATAAAAAAGGGGACTGGACTAGATGATTTTTATGGTCCCTTCTAGATTTTAATCAACCTTTCTATGATAGCTTAATTAATAAATTGGTTCCTTTGAGGAAGTTACAAGTTTAAACACATTATGCTTTATATGAATTATCCAAATGGGAACTTGTCTTTCAAAAAAAATAAAAAAACAAAAAATGATTTGAAAGAAATACAAATAAAATCAAACTATAATCAATCAATAAACATTTGTTTATTTGTTTGCCCTGAGCCAGGCACTGAGCTAACCCTTGGAGATATAAAAAAGAGTAAAAATATAGTCCCTGCCCTTTGGTGGAGTTGTGAACTAATCCAACCATTCTGGAGAGCAATTTGGAACTATGCCCAAAGGGGTATAAAACTGTACATACCCTTTGATCCAGCAATGTCATTACTGGATCTATATCCTAAAAAGATCATTAAAAAGGGGAAAGGACCCATATGTGCAAAAATATTTATAGCAGAACTTTTTTGTGGTGGCAAAGAATTGAAATTTGAATGGATGCCCATCAATTAGGGAATGGCTGAACAAGTTGTGGTACATGAATGTGATGGAACACTATTGTGCTATAAGAAATGATGAGGAGGCAGATTTCAGAAAAGACATGGAAAGACTTACATGAACTGATGCTGAGTGAAGTCAACAGAACCAAGAGAACATTATACACAGTAACAGCAACATTGTGCAATGATCAGCTTTGATAGACTTAGCTTTTCTCAGCAATTGAATGATCTAAGACAATTCTAAAAGACTCATGATTGAAAATGCTATCCACGTCCAGAGAAAAAACTATGGAGTCTGAATGCAGATTAAAGCATACAATTTTCTCTCTCTACTTTTCTTTCTTTCTCATGGTTTTTCCCTTTTGTTCTGATTTTTCTTTCACAACATGACTAATGTGCAAAGGTTTAATATGATTGCACATGGATAGCCTATATGAGATTACTTGCTGTCTTGGGGAGGGGGAAGAAGAGGGGGATGGGGAGGAGAGAGAAAAAAATTGGAACTCAAAATCTTATAAAACTGACTATTGAAAACTACATTTATACGTAATTGGAAAAAATAAAATACTATTAAGTGGAAAAAAGAATAAATATGTTGTTCATCATTCCAAAAAAGAAAGAAAAAAAGTCCCTTCCCTCAAGGAGCTTACAATCTAATGGGAGAAACCATATGTAAGCAAATGTATACCAAACAAACTATATATAGGATAACAGGAAATAGTTAACAGAGGGAAGGTATTAGAGTTAAGGGAGGTTAGGTGCAGCTTCTGGCAGAAGGTAGGATTTTAGTTGGGACTTAAAGGAAGCCAGGGAAATCATTATTAGGAGTGGAGGAAAGAAGACATTCCTGGCATGGAGAAGCCAGAGAAAATTCCTGGAGTGAGGAGATTGAATGACTTGTTTGTAGAACATCCAGGAGGCCAGTTTAATTGAATCGGAGTATATACTGAGGAGTAAGATGTAAGAAGACAGGAAAGATAGAAGGGGGCTAGTTCATGAAGGGCTTTGAATCAAAGCACAGCATTTTGTATTTATTCCTGGAGGGAACAGGAAACCACTGGAGTCTATTGCGTAGGGAGTTGGGTGTGTAACATGATTGGACCTGCGTTTAGCAAAGTCACTTTAGTGGATCAATGGAGGATGAATTGGAATGGAGAAAGACTTGAGGCAGGCAGACCCACCAGAAGACTTGAAATAATCAAGGTGTGAGTTTAAAGAGCCTGAGTGATGGCAGTGTCAGAGGAAAGAAGAGAGAGCCTATGGGAAAGATGTTGCAAAGGTGAAATTGAAAGGCCTTGGCAATAGCTTAGATATGGGGTAAGAGAGAATGTGGAGTGCAGGATGACTACTAGGTTGTGAGCCTGAGGGACTGGGAGGATGATGTTGTATTTCACAATAATAAAGACTTTAGGAGTGGGGGTGGGGTGGGGCTAGGGGGCAGGTGAGTTCTGTTTTGGACATATCAAGTTTGAGAAATCTGAAAGGCAGTTGGAGATGCAAGATTGTAGGTCACAAAAGAGATTAGGGCAGGAAAGGTAGATTTGAAAATCATCAGCATGGAGATGGTAATTAAATTCATGGGAGCTGATGAGGATCACCAAGTGAAGTAATGTAGAGGGAGAAGAGAAGGGGGTCCAGGGCAGAACCCTGAGGGACCTCTATTGTTGGAGGGCATGATCTGGTGGATCCATCAAGAGACAGAGAAAAAGTAGTCAGGTAGATATAAAGAAAAAGTGGTGTCATGAGAACCTAGAGAGAAGAGAGTGATCAAAGAGGAGAGAGTAATCAATATAGGGGCAAAGACTGCAGAGAAGTCAAGGAGATTGAGGATTGAGAAAAGGTCATTGTATTTGACAACTAAGACATCACAGTATCTTTGGAGAGAGTAGTTTCAGTGGGATGAGAAGGTTGGAAGCTAGATTGTCAGGGTTTAAGAAGAGAGTGAGAGGAGAGAAAGTGTGGGCATCTATTGTAGACAGCCTTTTTGAGAAGTTCGGCTACAAAGGACAGAAGAGGTATGAGATGATAGTTAGGACGAAAGGGTTAAGTGAGGGTTTTTTTTTAGGATAATGGAGACTTGGGCATTTTTGCAGGCAGTAAGAAATGAAAATAAGTGAAAGAGGGGATGACAGAGGAGCGTAATCTGTTGGAGGGGGAAAGGAATTCAGACATCAGATGCAACTAGTAAGATTTTCCCAGTGCATAAATGACCTCATGAGTGTCTTCAAGAAGTCCATTTCCTCAAATTGATTAATTGGTTTGTTCCTGAGTGTAACTGGTTAGATTTACTCTCTAAACTCTACTCTTTCCATGGTCAGTGCTAGCAGAGTTCCATTCCCTCTGGATTCCCGAATCATTGAAGGAGTAAGTATCAAACCAGGTGCTCTGGTATCAAATTCTGATGTGACTCTGAAGTCACATATAAGACTTCTCACGTGGCTCTGAAGTCAGATCAGCTGTTGTGATCTTGAAGTGATCTTCATTTGACCTGCAGTGGATCATGGAGCAATTCAGCAGTACTAAAGACAGTTGGATGATCTTATACTTGTGTTGAAGGCTTAGAATAGCTATTACTTGCATATCATTGATGAAAAATTATCTGCATAAACACATTTAACAACATTATAACTTACATTTATGTGGAATTTTAAAGTACATAAAGCACATTCCTCACAATAGCCCTATGAGATAGGCAGTACAAGTATTGTTTAATTATCTCTATTTTACATAATAAACACTATACATTTACTAGGGAAATTTCAAGACAAAGTTTTAAAATTTACTCTTTGAGGAACTAATGCATGGGTCAGTCAATTATTTCTTAGGGACTTAACTGGGAGTGATGTCAAACTCAAATAGAAGTGGATCCCTATAGGTGCCATATTGACTTGGAAAACCACAAATTAACATTATCTGTGTTGTATTGTATTTCTATTTCATTAAATATTCCCTAATTATATTTTAATCTGATTCAGCAGAACTGGAAAGTTTTGCAGCCTACTGGCTTGAGTCTGACACTTATGATCAGTGAGAGGCATTGTTGGCCCAGGGACCACTGTTACTGTCATGTCTTTCCCCATTTGGCATTATCAGTGATAAGGGGGTGAAATTGCAGGCATGGCTCCCTCCCTTCTTGACATTTCCAGAACTGATTTTCCCCTTCTCCATTCTTAATACCTTGACTTACCATACTTCTCTCTCTTCACCCTCCTTTCCTTTTCAAATTTGGTCATCATATACCCTCTCCCCTCAGATAATTTTTTGAGAAAATTTTCCTGAAGGAAAAGTTCTGTTATTTCATCTTTAAAAAACAAACAATGGTATGCAAAATTGAACAAAACATACCATTTCTACAACACATAGTGTAGTTTTGTGTAAATGCACATTGAGAATTACACACTGAGATATTTATTCTTATTTCCATGATTGTGTGACATGTTGTGACCTCCAAAGTAGAATATGACATCTAAAATCTGATGCAGTTTATTATTTCAAGCAAAGTATCAGCTATGTTCATAAAAAAAAACACTGTGTGCAAACTGAGTTTCTCTGAATAGTTCAATCATATACACTGATTAGGTACAAGAGGTTTGTATTTTACTAATTACCATTTTACTAATGGGACCATGACAGCCAAAATGATCCCAACATCTCAGTCTGCTGTGTAGCACAGAGTGCTTTTGTAAGGCAGGAATCACTCCCTCACTTAGCTGCTGTGTAAATCCATGTTTTCATATCCTGGGTTTGTTTAGCAAAAAACAGCTTTTGCATAAAGTCACATTTTGCAACTTATAAATTTCACAAAACAGAAGAACACAAATTTCATAGTGTCCTAGATAAAATTCTCTTCTTGGTCTTGGATTAAAGAAACCAAAATCCTGTGTACTAAATGAATAAATTCACACTATAGCAATAGAAATACCATGTCAATTTTAAAGGAAGAAAAACCAGACAAAGTTACATATTTCAAAATTATTTAGTATGCATTGTACTCTCTCTCTATGTATGTGTGTGTATGAGCGAGTATATGAGTTTATGAATATGTATATATGTTTATATGGGATAGGTACTGTACCTTTTATTTTATTATTATTGCGAATGCTTGGGTGAAGACCATCCCTTCTAATAATACAGGTTAGCACCTTCTATGCAACTTATAGTCTTAGAATGTTGTCTAGAACAAGAACTGAAGTGATCTACTCAAGGTCACATGGTGATTATATGTCAGAAGGAAGACTTGAACCCATGTCTCAGTTACCTTTCAAATAAATAAGTGAAAAATATATGAAAATTCAAAATTGAAAATATATGGATGTACTTGAAAATGAAATAAAGCACATACTTTAAATATATTTAAAATACAAATGTATTTTAAAATATTAGCATATATACATAACATATACAATATAAAATATACATATGGAAATGTATGTGCATATATATATGTCTATGCATATACATGGATACAATAACAAACATATATGCATATCTCTCTATATAGGCAGCTATGTACACACACATATACATTAACTACCTTTCAGATAGACAGATGGATAAACATATATGATCTATAGCTATCTGTATAGACATATCTGTCTATATCTATTTATCTATCCAAATAAATAACAGCTATATTGTGTATATATGTAGTATATATTTATAACATATATAGTATAATACATAGTATATAAATATATCTATATTGTGTATATTATAGTATAAAACATAGTATATAAATAATATAGCTATGTTGTGTATATTATAGTATAATATATAATATATGAATAATATAGCTATATTGTGTACATTATAGTGTAATACATAGTATATAAATAATATAGCTATGTTGTATATATAGAATTGTATGTGTCATAACACATTTAATACAGATATATAAGATAGATGAATAGATAAATACATCTATATGATCTTGCTATATAGCTATAGACATATCTATCTAGCTCTGAATTATAGAATTACATATATTACATATATAAACAAGCATAATATAGATGGATGGATAAATACATATGTATATATATATATGTATATATGATCTCTCTGTGTAAACATCTCTCTCTCTCTCTCTCTCTCTCTCTGTCTCTCTCTCTCTCTCTCTCTCTTTGAAAGGTAGCTGAGCCCAGGGGATAAACAGCTGGTCTTGAAGCTTGTAATACCTGAGGTCAAAATGAGTTGCCTATAAAACATATTAGCCATGTGACCACAGGTGAGTCTTTCAACCTAAATATGATTCAAACAAGTCCCTAAGACTCAAGGATGCAGATCAGTTAGTTATCTACGCTGGTGGAAGGAGTTCTCATGGTAGGCATTCTCTACATCCATACACTCCCAGGGCTGGAGACCACCTCCACCGCCCTATCCTAACCCTGCTACTCCCCACTATGCCCTCATGGTGGCTACATTCTATAGCAGTAGAGTGTCCTGGAAAATTCCTATCCTCCCATATTACTCCGGCTGGTGAGGTTATAAGGTTCCATTGGTGCTAACTAGCACGGCCAAGTCCTACAGCCTCAAAATTCCTCTATCCCATGCTTCTCAGGAAGTAGGTCTTTCTCCTCTCTTTTTCTCTGTAGTACCTACACATAAAAACTCACGCAAATAATCATATATGCTGTAACATCTTTGGGAGAGATATAAAGAAAGCCAACAATAAGCTAAGCATTTATGTGTAACTATTTCATATTATGCGATGCCTGCAAAAGTCACTTGCGTATCTTTTTTTCTGAAATAAAATCTGAGACTGCTAAAGTATATCCTACTGACTTTATAGTACATCTTTTAACCCAAAGAGTATAAAATACCATTTGGAAAGTTATTTCTGTAGAAGGGGTTATCTCATGAATAAAATTCTTCCGGTCCAAGTATTGTAAATAATAAATTTATGCCACATGTGTGACCGGACAAGCACAGAAATAAAACTCTATTGGCGTGTTATAGAAAGCTGACTAAAATAATTTCTTTCAATCCAGGTCATTCTACTGAGCCAAAGGAATAGGGGGTGGCCCTTTGATTTCACTGGCATAGGGAACTCTTAGATGGAGAAGCTCCCTCTACCAATGGAGGCCAGCATCATCTTGGCAACTCAGAATGTTAGAGTTGCCTAGATCGTTGAGAAATTGTGACTTACCCAGGGTCACACTGACAAAATATGTTCTACTTGAGCCCAGTTTGTTATTGTTTTATGGCCTACTCCAGGGCTGTCCAAAACACGGGCCGTGTATCCCCATGTGGCCTGCCTGTGTCCACTACACACACAGAAATAGACGCTAATACTTTAGTTAAAGCATTTATGCCAATTTCTACTCCCGTAGTAAACACAGGAGGGCCACATAAAATCACACTCATGGCCCGCACTTTAGACAGCCCTGGTCTACTTTATCCACTATATTACACTGCTTCACCACTGCCAATATTCCCTTTAAGGGGACACCTAGGTGGCATGGTGGATAGAATGCCAGGCCTGGAGTCAGGACGGCTTGTGTTTGTGAGTTCAAATCTGGCCTCAGACTTATTAGCTGTGTGACCCTGGGTAAATCATTTAACCATTTTGCCTCAGTTTCCTCATTGCAAACTGAGCTGGAGAAGGAAATGACAAACCATTCCAGTGTCTTGGCCAAGAAAACCCCAAATGGAGTCAGAGAGAGTCAGACGTGACTGAAACAACTGAACAGCAGCATTCCCTTCAAGTTTCATCAGATGACATTTCGTTTGTTAGTTACTTTTTAATCTGATATTTCTTGTTAGACTTCCCAGTTTCACTGTATAGGCTTTTATAAATACTGTTTAAAACCCAATTCAGCAAACTGCGTTTCCATTTGAGTGAATGGTAGCCTTTGGTACTGAAGAAGGAAATTGTTATATTGTGGAAGGGAACCAAGAGGATGAAGGGTCTTGAGTTTACCAACTTAAGAAGAATTTTCTAACAACCCAAGTTAACCCAAAGTAGGATAAGCTGTCTTGGGCGGTGGTAGCTTTTCCTTTCCCAGAGTTTTTCAGGCAAGTGCTAGATGATCATTCATTTAGATATATTGTAGAGAAGATTCCTTTGCAGATGTGTTGTATAAGATGGCAACTAATGGTTAGCTATAAAGTGTCCCATAGTTAGCTATAAATGAAGGTCTTTTTATGCTACCTTGTGATATGAGCCCTTTGTAAATCTATCAGCATATATTTATTTTGGACAGGTGCTGCAGATGGACAATGGACTGAGCCCAAAACCGAGGAGTAAGAGATCAGGCTTGATTGCATTTGGGAAACCGTCCAGCTATTTTAATGATACTGGCTTCCACAAAAGCCTATTTCTTAACAATATTCTCCTCGTACTATCATAGAGCTATAAATCATGGAACTCTGCAATTTCAGAAGAATCAAAATTACAAATAAACCCAAAGATAACAGAAAGATACATGGTAGATATGAATAGGCTATACAGATAGGAAGGAAATAAGCATTTATTAAGCATCTGCTCTCTATGTGAGGTACTGTGTTATTTACTTTATAAACATTGTCTCATTTGGTCCTTGCAACATTCCTGGGAGATAGGTGTTATTATCCTGATTTTTACAGAAAAAGAAATTGAGATAGACAAAGGTTAAATGGCTTGCCCAGGGCCATGCAGTTGGTAAGTGTCTGTTGTCAGATTTGAACTCAAATCTTACTGACTCCAGGCTCTGTGCTGTAACCCTGAACTCTTTACCCGCCTCTCTGTAACATACTGTGAGTGAAGATCTGCATATGAGAAGTAGAAATAAAAGATGTTACCCAGGAAAACAAGGAAATGGACTAGTCATGAACGGATGGAAACAATATTTATTGAGTGCTTACTATATGGCAAATACTGTGCTAAGTGTTGTTGATATAATACAAAAGCGAAGCAGTCACTCAAGTAGTATACATTCTAATAAGTGGAGACAACACATATAAAGTGGAAGGAGTGAGTACATAAATGAAAGAAGCATTTATTAAGTGCTTGCTATGTGCAAAGCATTGTGCTGCTGTGGATACAAAAAGAAAAGTTAGTTCCTGCTTTCAAAAAGTTCACCTTCTGTTAGAGGAGACAACACATGGAAAGTTTAAGTTGTAAGACAGATGGAAAGGTCCCATGATCCTTAGGGCATGGCAGCAAAGAAAATTATAATGCTTGTACTTTAATGTAATTTACACTAATAATATCAGTTTCTGATGTTGAATCATCTGACAATGCCAAGGATTTTAGCAACAAGAACTTTCTGTTTTGGGTTTCTGGTAGCTAGTACCCGCAGGAACAGTTGCCAGGTTACATCTCTACCAGCATTGCTTCTCAGAATGATGGCTGAGGTTCAGGGTCCTGGACTACCTCCACTGCATTCTGAGGGGAGATGGCAGTCAAGATGGTGAGGATGGTTTGATCTGCCTCATATATGCTGCCTTCTGACTCTCCCTCAGGGTGCCTTGTTGCTTTAGCTAAACTGGTTTGCCTACCCTATGGGTGGCAGTTGGTTGGCAATTGTAGGGGATGGCAGATCCTTTCTTCACGGGTGTCACTTTCTAAGATGATGGTATAAAGCTTGGCCTGGAAGAAGGACCAGGGCTATTGCCCCTCCCTAAGCTCCTGGTAGCCAAGGAAGAAATCTTGGGTATGGGACATAACAGAGATGAAAAAAAAAAAAAAAACGAAAACCCAGCAACAGCACATGGAAGTGCAGACTACTTCATTGACACCCATGAAATAATAAAGGCCTCCTTCAAGAAACTTTTTTCTTTTCCTTTCAGTTATTAGTGCCCCCATTCCAAAATAATTTGGTATTTATTTCATACATATCCTGTATTCACTCATTGTAAACATGTTTTTTTTTTCAGTAGAATGTAAGTTCCTCGAGGGAAGGGACCCTGACTTTTGTATTTGTATCTTCAGCAGCAAACTTAGTTCCTGGGCACATAGTAGGTCCTTATTAAATGCTCATTGATCGAATCCATGCTTAAAAGAACCAGAGGAAGACCTTCAGTGTGCTAGGTGGTTCCTTTAGGAAAGTCTTATGGAAAAAACATGGAAAAGAACCAAACAAGATGAGAAGGTACAGAAGAACTGAGACGGGCACCAGTGGAAGGAGGCTTGTGTTCTAGAAGGTGGTTCACTGAGGTGGATTTTGAACAAGCTGAATGGCCCGACCCAAAGATGAATGATTTTATGATGATTTGGAAGGCCACTTCTTGCCTTCCAGAGGAGGGCTTCAGGGAGCTGAGAATAGCTCTATGCTGTCTAACTTTAAAAAAATCAGTGTTTAGGATGCAAGCATAGATGGGCTAACTCATCTAATTTGGAGATAAAATAAAGCTAAGAAGGATAGCTAGTACACTGGAGGCTAGAATCAGGTTCTGAAAAGATCTTGGCAGGGTTGATCACTTGGTAAAACTAATAAGATTAAATTACAACAATCAAACAAACAATCTCAGAAAGAAGGGATAATGAAGGCATGATGGACAACCTTTTATCTGAAAAAAAAAAGCCTGGGAGGTTTTAATGCATTGTAAGCTCAATATAAATTTTATGTGTGAAATATTAGTCAAAAAGAGCTAATCCAATCTGAGATTGTATGAAGAGCATGATAAGGATTAGGGGAGCTGTATTCTGCCTGGGTTGTACATTTGTAGTGTTGTAGAGGCAGCTAGGGGTCCGGTGGATACAGTTCTGGGCCTGGAGTCAGGAAGATCTGAGTACAAATCCGGCCTCAGACACTTACTAGCTGTGTGATCCTGGGCAAGTCACTTAACCTCTGTTTGCCTCAGTGTCTTCCACTGTAAAATGGGGTTATAGCACCTACTTCTCAGGGTTTTATAAGGATCAATGAGATAATATCTGTAAAAGTGCTTAGCACAGGGCCTGGCAAATAGTAGGTGCTATATAAATGCACATTTCCTTCCCCTCGAGTATAATGCTCAGTTCTGGGTGCCGCCACTTTGTAAGGATATTGATAATCTGAATTTAGTTCAGAGTCAAAAACCAGAATGATGAAAGACCCTGAGAATATGCTATATGAGCATCAGCTGAAGGGACTGGAGATGTCTAGCTTAGAGAAAAGGAGACTTGAGGAGAATCAATGCTGCTTTTCTTGGCATTTAGAAGGCTGACACATATGGAAGAGGGAATAGATTGGTTCTACTCAGCTTCAGAGGACAGTACTAGGAGCAATGGGTAGAAGGTACAAACAGGAAAATTCAAACCTGATGTTAGGGAAAACTTCCTGGTAATTGTTGTTTGTCCTTCATTCTCGAAGAGGGTGGTGAAGGAGGCAATGCCGTGACTTGCAAGTAAATTGGATTTAAGTGAGGCAGGGCTGTGCAAAGTCACCAGCTTCGCTTTCTCCTCCAGAGCCATCTGGGTCCAGTGGCGAGATACAGATCAGGATGACTGGAGATGGCTCAATTAGAACCATTCAAAAGAAGAGTGGGTGGCATTAGAAGAAAGTGGGCTCTTCTTCACTAGAAGTCTTCCAGTAAAGGCTGCTTGACCACTGGTCAGGTGACAGAGGTGTGCTCGAGTCAACAGGAACTGGTTCATGATAGTCAATTGTTAAATTTTCAGGGTGAGCATTCATGCCTTGGAAATCAGCAAATGCTACAAATAAGGGTTTGATTTATTGTTTTCATGATTGTATAGACTTAAGAAAATAATGGGGGAAATGTTGATGATACAGATTAAACTTAAAAGTGTGTCATGGATACTTTTTTTTTTGAGAGTCAGTCGTTAAACATTTATTAGCACACACCTGGTTATAAAAGGTCATTCTTTTTCAAGCATCATTGAACTGTGACGAGCACTGGAATCCTGATTCTGAAATTGTGATCCTGTGATTCTGAAATCTTATACTGCTGAAATGATGAATCTCTCAAAATATCATATAAAGTGATTTTAAGGATGGGCCTTGTTTTTAGAAGATGATTGAGGAAAAGGGGTAGCATGCTGTTGCATAAACTTCAGAATTCTTGCTCTGTTCAGATGTAGAAAAGAAAATCAGACTTAGTGACTGAGGAAACAGTACCATATGCATTTTACTTATTGTAATGTATACATATATGTGCATATGTGTGTTTATGTGCATACAAATATATATGTATATACGTGTGTGTGTGTGTGTGTGTGTGTGTGTGTGTACGGTTCCATCTCATGATGTTGTGCCACTCTTAAGATAGTTAGACTGTCAAACTTAGATAACAAACAGTCTTCTTCTTGGGCCATGTTCAAAGCCTGCTGAAACTTTCACTTTGGTGACAATACCTTTGAAAGCTCAGGGTCACATCCATGCTACAATGAAGTAAAGAATTAAAATTTCAGTTGGAAGTTCCTCTTATAATATCTATGTATATATACACACATAGATTTGTTATTGTTGTTTGGCTGTTTTTGAGTCATGTCTGACTCTTAATGACCCCATTTGGGGTTTTCTTGGCAAAAATACTGGAGTGGTTTGCCATTTCCTTCTCTAGCTCATTTTACAGATGAGGAAACTGAGGCACACAGGATTAAGCAAATTGCTCAGAGTCACAGCTAGCAAGTGTCTGAGGCCAGATTTGAACTCAGAAAGATTAGTCTCCCTTACCTTAGGCCCATCAATCTATCTACTCTGCCACCTACCTGTCCATACATAGATTTTCAAATATATGAATATACATACATATATCAATGTACATGTATGTGCATATGGTTAAACATATACATATGTATATTTATACACACATTATTTTATTGGTATTGGAAACTCCTAAAAGTGATAAAATTGCCCTACCAACATAGATCAGCAACTATTGTACAACATACAATCTTAGAAAATTGTCTGGGGGTACCAAAGGTTAAGTTACTTGGCCTGGTACACAGAGCCAATATGTACAAGAGATGGGAATTGAACTCATGTTTCCCTGACTCAATTACTTCCAATATTCTGTACTACTATGCTATCTTCAAATATACATATATGTATGTATGTATATATGAATATATGTATAATATAATATATTCCATATAATCATTTAAAATATAGTCATACTATTGACACAATCCAGAAGAATTAAAATTATCTAAAAAATACTATGTAGGTGTCAGTAAAAGGGGAAGAATGAGTAGGCCTTCAATGAGACTAAAATTTATTGCTGCAGAAATAGTCTGGAGTCATTGCAGCATAAAACCATGGAAACACAGAGAGTATAAAAGCCAAGGAACTCAAAAAGAATAAAATCATCACATCACATCCCACAATCTCCTAAAATAGTACATATGTAATATTTAAAAGATACATGATTTGATCAATTGAGCAACTACTATGTTATTTGAGAAACTAGACTCACCTCCAACCTAAGTGAAGGCATCAGAGTCGAACTTTAGTGAAGGAACATATATACATAATACATACATTTGTGTGTGTGTGTGTAGAGGAAAGAGAGAGAGTGAGACAGAGAGAGAGAACAAGCACATGCTACATATGCATACACACACATATACATGTCAAAATCTTTTTGTGTAAATATCACAGAACCAGCTGACATAGGGGGATAAAGAGTTGGCCTCAGACACAGAAACACAGGGGTTCAAATTCTGTCTCTGACAAATACTGGCTATGTGATCTTGGACAACTCATTTAACCTTTAAGGAAGACTATAAAGTGCAAAGAAGGTACCAATCTGCATTGGTGGAAGCAGTTTCCTTTCTAAGGAGTTCCTTATACTAATGAATTTAAAAGTTGAGACTCTCTTTCCCTCTCCCTCCCCACTTTCCTCCTTCTTCTTCTTCCTCCCTCTGTCTTCTCCTTCCCTCCCTCTTCTCTCTCCCTTCCTCTTTCTCTCCTCTCTCCTCCTCCTCCTCCTTCCTTCTCTCTCTCTGTCCTTCTGTTTCTTTTCTGTTTATCTGTCTCTGTCTCTCTCTCTATACACACATGTACACACATGTATGTATGTGCACACACCATTAAATGAAATATGTGACCAAAAGCCATTCCCTAATAGATAAATGGCAAAAGAATAAGTGATAATCCTTTAAACAATTGTAAATGACCAATAAGCATGTAAAAGAATACTGCAAATCTTTAATACTTAGAGAAATGCAAAACAAAATAACCCTAAAGTTTCAGCAAATTGGCAAAGATGACAAAAGCAGGGTAAAGTCAATGTTGGAGGTGTTATAGAAACACATACAAGTGCATGGTGGAACTGTGAATCAGTACAACTATTCTGAAAAGCAATTTAGAATTTTGTAAGTAAAGTGACTAAAATGCCCATACCTATTAACCCAGAGATTCGTCTACTAAAATCACAAGAAAGCCATTGATGAAAAGAAAGTCTCTAAATACACCAAAATATTTATAGTAGCACTTTTCATGGTAGCAAAGAACTGGAAACAAAGTACCTGCCCATCCATTGGGGAATAAATAAACAATTTTAAGAAAAGGATTCTAATTGATTATGTTTGGCTTCTAAGAAATGATGAATATCAAGAATGCAGAGAAGCACAAAAAGAGTTCTATGAACTGATGCAGACTGATGTAAGCAGAGCCAAGAAAACAATATACACAATGACTACAACGACATAAATGGAAACAAGAACCATCACAAAACAACCCAAACTGAACATTTCAAAATTATAAAGACGAGTTTAGCCCTGAAGAGGCGATATGAGTAGTCACTGCTCCTGGCTCCTTAGCAAAGGTGAGGAATCCTTGGGTGTAGAACACTGTATGTAATATGAGATTTTTTAAAAATGGGTTGATTTGCTGGAACTGCTGATATTTTTTTCTCTTCTTCCTTTTAAAAAAAATCTGTTATAAAGTATAGCTCCTTGGGAGCAGACAGAGATGGGATACAGGGGAAATGTTGGCAATGTAAAAACAAAAGATATTTATAAAATTTATTAAAATAAGAAGTAAAATATGTGGTTTCTGAAAAAATGGGGCTTAATCTATTAAGTTCACTACAAAACGACTTTCCATGAACTTTGGAGAACTGAATAGAATACCCATGGGGGACTTTTGGCAGCTTCTCCTTGATCAAAAGCCAATATTCCTGCAGAGCTCCTTGAGGCCAAATCCTCTGTACCGGTGCATATATAGCCAGATAATGCTCCCAAAAGAAGCAGGAGTAAAAAGTTTTTTTTTTTTTTAAAATGTGCCTTTTAGAATCAAAGATCTAAAAGAGACTGGAGATGTCTTCAGTTTCACAGATCATCATAGGGAGGGACCTTAAAAGTCATATAATCCAATTTCTTCCCTTTACAGATAAGGAAACTGACTACATAAAGCTCCAGTGACCTGCCCAAGATAGTAAAATATGAAGTCAGAATCAAACCCATTTCTTATGTTTTCAGAGCCTATGTCTTTTTCACATAGCCTACTAACGGTAATGTTAAGAACAGAAACTATATATCATAATATATATTGGGCCTTTGACTGCATTATTATTAAATGATCAGCATCAAAAAAGGACAAAGAAAGCCCTAAAATTGTGGTTCCATCCAACCCTCTTGTTTTTCACTGAAAAGTTTCAGGATTTTTGACTGACATGCAGCATGGTGTAGGGGTATAAGGATGGGGCTGGACATTGAAGGAGTTCATGTAAAACCCAGCTCCATACTTATTACCTATGTCTTCTTGGGCAAGTCACCTATACTGCCTGGGCCTCAATTATCTCACCTGTAAAATAGGGGAAATACATCTAATCTGATGCATCTAAATAGATGACCTTTAAAATTTCTTCTGGCTCTAACTCCTTCTTTCCACAGACCACCTTTTATGGGCATAGTAGGCCAATTCCCTTTCTTTGAACTCTCCCAGTTTGATTACTCTAAACTATTTATTGATTAAAAAAAAAGTAACCCTGGATTTATTTTTAAAGCCCAAAATGAATCCATTACCCAGGTTTTCCCCCAATACAACAGAATATTCCCTAGGGTCTATACTTTAGACAACTCATAAAACTTGCTTTCTACCAGTCTAATGGTTTTTCTTTTCTTTTTGGTTTGATTCTAAGCTATTTTCTGCTAACTAATGGCCTGATAATAGATCTGAAATCATGTGGGACCTGAAGGTATTTTAAATGATGAAGCAGCATTTTAATAAGAAGTGAGTGGGATTGGGATCCATCCTACAATACTGGAGCTTTCAGTCTCATAAAAGCTGCCAAAGTCCATGAAAACAGCTTTTGTGTTTCTCCTGGCCCAGTGTGGCAGAGAGCTCCCAGGCTTCTTATGAATTGGAGGGAATGGAGCAGTGTAGCTGACTGTGTGAGGTGACACACACCAGGTCTTTGAACTGCCTTTAAAAGAAGGGTACTACTTAGCATGGGATATTCAACATTGGGCAGGCGAAGATGGGAACACTTTCCCCTTCTCTTTTCCATTGGCTGGTTGGGAAGAGAGCAACATGATATAGAGATGGGAACCTGTGGCTCAGAAACAAAGGGGAATTTAGTTAAGAGCAATTCTTTGATGGAAGCAGTCCAGTGGCTTTAGAAAAACCAGCAGCTTCATGGCAAGCATAGGTTTTAAAAAAATTCTATCTATCTATCTATTTATCTATCTGTCTGTCTGTCTATCTATCTAGATACCTTTGCAATGACAAACGCCACCCATGTAATTTTTTTTCTCATTTGCCAAAACCTATGAAGCTCCCTTGACCCCTCTTGCTTTGTGAAATGACTAGCATTCTGGCATTCGTTTCTTTGGCCATGTGCTTTGGGACAAATTTACCTTCATATAATCCTCTCATTTTATTGCTCTTAAAGAAATTGGTTTCCCCATTTTGCCTGATGTCATCTCAACACTCCTCCTAGTCCTCTCTTCTGCAGGCTTTGACAAAAGCCATTCCCAGCAGCTGCCTCTACCTTTGAAATTTCTCAAGTTGGAAAGGGGCAATTATTTTAAAGGACAGAAGGTTGAAGGGAGAAGAGAGCCAAGATCTAAATGAGTCCCATTGAGATGGTTTGTTATGGCAATGGAGACATAGCACTCAGCCATGGCCAGAAAGGGACAGGGTCATGGGGGATGTGGGGATGACCTTTAACCCCTTGCCCCACGTAATGAGTTATACTCTTATGAACATCTGCTGGTTCAGCAGTACCACCCATTGGAACATAACCTCCCAAAACAAAGAGGATGCAGTTCACTATGGCATTCTCTTAATAGAATTGCAACACGCATACCGTGTGTGGATACAGTTGTAGAAAGTATGGAAAGCCTCAAGCTCTCACAACTTGTAACTATGTGCTCATTTTAGGAGGAGTTTTCTGTGGTGATTTGAGATCATACCATTCCCATGACCCACCTTCACAAAAACTTAACAGGTTTTGTCTTTGGGAGAAATGTGAAGCTAAATATATGCCATCTGTGGAAGTCAGAGATGCCGGGAAATGGATCTAGTATATACCTAATTAATTGCCTAGAAATCATGGAGTTCTTAACCTGTTTTGTATCATGGAACCTATTCTCAAAGTAATGTTTTTAAATATATAAGATAACTCACATAGAATTACTAAAGAAACTGATTATTTTGAAATAGATCTCAAAATAAAAAAAAAAACCCACAAGTTGGACCCACACATTAAACGTCCCCTTCTGGAAATTATTTTTTATAGCTTCATTTTTGTCTTCTTTTAAGGAATACTCATCAAATCTCAAAATTAGACCTAAATTCACTATTTTTTCCAAAACAGTCATAACTAGGGTGGGATGGCAAAAGGATCATCTCCCGGGGCACTAAATTTGGAAATTCTTGACAATACTTGCAATGTTCTAGCAATGCAGAAGAAACATAACGTGGAATCTAGTTAACAAGAATAATCAGGTGAAATAGGAACTAGTTAGGTAGTAGTTGAGGGTGAACTCCTTTGCAAACTTCCCCAAATGATGCCCTTCTTAGCACCCTTTCTCGACATGGACTTCTAACAGTGCCCTTTGACCTCTGTCTTCCAAACACAGTGGAGTCTTCTTCCTCCTTCCTCTTCATACCCTTAACGGAAGTGTGTTGGCAATTTCATCTTGCCCACCTGGCACACAATATTGCCTCAAAGTAATTATTTTCGAAGGTTCGGGCAAAGTGATTGGATCCATCTTGATTTTCCCCACTAAGACTGCATTAATGCCCATTTTCCTCACAGCAAATTGGTATTTCCCTTCGGGTAAATTTAAGGTCATACCCTTCAATATGTCTATTCCAATGATGTATTCGAGAATAGGCACAATAACCACACTATATTCTTTCTTGGGCAACTGTCCAATTTTCATCATTAATTTAACTTGCCTGGCTGATATTTCAGTCCCTCCTAGTCCTGTAATGGTAATAGGAGTTCCATGGCTGAACTTGTCTGGATTTCCATAAATAAGGGTGGCCTTGGCCCCAGTATCTATTAATGCCTCAGTTACCGTACTTGACCCATTTTTCCAATATATGGTCAAGTTAATGTGGGGTCTGCAATCCAGCCTGTGTATTTCCTTAATTTGGACTGGGGCTCAGCCTGTTCCCTAGTATTCCCTTTCATGTGATTCACTTGGGTTTGAAGGTTCAACATCTGTAGCATTTGCAGGAGCAGTTCTTATTTCCCTATCTCTCCTGTTATCAAGTCCTTTATCTCTATACATTCTGTATAATTCATTGGTTGAAATGCCATCTATCATTTCAAAACCTACCCCTGCTCTCAATAAAGCAGTAAACATTTCTTTCCTTGTTACTCTCCTTTGGCGCCAAGTTTGCTGGTTATTCACCCTTCTCTCTCGAGGAGATCTATCCCTTCCCCAGTCACCTAAGTCATGTAACTGTAAAATCTTATTCATCACTGTTGTAAGACGACTCCCTACTTCTCCAAGTAATAAATTCAAAATTAGTTGTTTATAAGCAGGGGGAGCTGTCCTAATTATTAAATTCCTATGAGGCAGTCCCATTGGATCATTGTAATATTTGTCTGCGGTTCCTATCATAATGGCAGTCTTCATCACCTCCTCCTTTAGTCTCATGATACAATCTCTAAGTGAATACCAGGGTCTGTGCTCAGTGGGCCACATAGAATCAGTAGCATATCTCTTATTACATCCCACAGTGGCTAATGCCAACAGAGTAGTCCTGCTATCACCATCTCCTTGCTGATGATGTTCCCTAAAAGCTTGTTGAACTAGAGGATCATGGCTGATACCTATGAATCTCATACAGTCTGTCCTATCTACTGATATTCCACTGGCCCCTTGATCACTGAGTCTTACCATCCAAGATATTAATGGTTCTCCTATTCTTTGGCTGAATCTACTCAAAATATCTGTGACCTCTTGTGGCGAGAAATCTTCCTGAATTTCCCTTGTAACTGAATCTTCACCTCGGGTTTCTGTCTTCCTCCTTTGTATGGGTCGAGCCCTTGTCTGATCATTTAACCATCTCCTATTCTCTGTGTGAGGGACATCCTGAACCCCAGTAGTGTTTTGTGCCTCAGCCCCTAACGTTGTCTCATTTTCCCCCCACTCACTTCCTCTGCCACCATGGCTAGGACGAAGCAGGCAGTCAGGCTCTTTCTGGGCTGGGTTGGAATGCACTCTTGGCTTATTTGGTCTCCTGTTGCTCCTAGCCACATTAATAGAAAAGTTCTCATTTGAGTCAGTTTGGTCTCCTGCTATCTGAGATTCCCCTTCTTGCTGTGGGGTAGGAGTGCCCCCATGTCTTTCACTTAATCTCAATCTTTCATATAGTAGCCGGTAGGCTGATAACACTATCCAGCTTTGCCTAGATAGTGATGCCCCTGACTGAATCCCAACTTCTTGTAAACACTTTTCCAAATCCCTAGGATCTCCTCTCCGTAGCCTTGGTTCCCAGTTTTCACAGGGTCCAGCTTTTTTAGCCAATTCTTTTGCTAGGGAGGAATAAAATGGATCCTCCCATCCTGGGATATTCATCTCTTCCTCTGAAATTGTTCTGCTTCTAAATAGAGATCTTATACCTAGCGATCCCATCCTTGTTGCCAAATGTATTAGGAGGGCACAGTTTATAATCTCAAAGAGGATCATATACATGTCTGAAAGGTTTGGAACCACCGGATATAAGAAACTCTCAAAGTAGAAGGCAGAAGAATCAAAACATATATTTAGGCTCCACAGTAACCAACCCATGAACCAGCAACCCCATTTTGATATATTGATCAAAAGCTTCCAGGCCCAATAAGTACGCCTTGAAAGAGTAACCAGGAGGCTACAGAAAAGCATGATTGCGTAAAGCAAAATCATGCTTCCCCCTCTATGGTAAAAGATTACCCACTGGCCTGAAGTCCTTGTTCAGCTTCCTCCCGTAGGTCAGCTCTGCTACTGGCAGCTCCTGCTTCAGCTGTGGCCGTGGCTGTGGCTATAGCTGTAGCAGCCTCTGGCTCCAATGGGAGCTGCTTTTAACCATCCGGCTTCTGCAGGGGTGTAAGGTACACCGGGGAAAGCACAGGTTCTTTCAATCTGCTTAAGCAAGGTGAAGGGGTTGACCGGGAAAGCACAGGTTCTTTCCATCAGCTTAAGCAAGGGAAGCAAGGTGAAGGGGCCGACAAGCTTACTCCAGTCCAACATACAAACAGTATTCAGTTCAGGGGAAAAAGCCAAACTAGTCAAGGGCACTTGTTGACTAAGTGCTAAGGAGCCCATTTTTGGTTGCCAACACAGGAAGGCACATTTCAACTGCTTTCTCCCAGGTAGAAAAGTTCTTAGTTACAGCTCTTGTATGAGACATTTCAACAATGAAAAGAGGTTGTCTCTAAATTCTGTCTTTGGTATACAGTTGTTGTCTTGTTTTTCTAGGGAAAGGCAATGTGGCATAATGGATAGACTGATAGCCTTAGAATCAGGAAGAACCCTATCTTTAATATTCCATAGCTATGCGATCACATGCAAGTCACTTAGCCTGGATCTTACCTTTCTCACCTGTAAAATAATAATGTTAATAGGCAATAATGTAGTTATGTATGGATTGACCTGAACAAAATAAAATATTTACACATATTGACATGTAATATACCTTATAACAATTTTATATCTTGAAATAACTTTTGATATGCAATGTGATATTAATACTACTAATAATGATAGGTAACATTTACATGTCACTTGCTTTGTGCCAGGCACTATGCTAAAGGCTTTACAAATATTTTCTCATTTAATTATCACAACAACCCTAAGAGGTGGGTGCTATTATCATACCCATCTTACATTTGAGGAAATGAAAGCAGAAGTTAAATGACTTGACCAGGGTTACATAGCCAGTAAATGTCTGACGCTAGATTTGAACTCAGGTCATCCTGACTTCATGCCTGACTTTATCAGCTATGCTACCTATTTACCTAAATTCTTCTATGGCTATAAAAACTTTTTTAAAAAAGCCATAATTTGGCATAGAGCACACAAAGTCTGGCACATGTTCTTTAATTCATCATGAATGAATATCTTTATCATACCAAATATGAAATGTACCTTTGACAAATAGTCCAGTTTTCCAAATCTAGCCTTGATTACAACCCATGGATTTTCATTTTTAAAATTTTTAAAATTTAATTTTTCTTTTCAGTTTTAAATTCTCTTCCTTTAGATACCCTCAACCCTACACATTGATAAGGCATAAAATATGATACTCATTATACATATGACGTCATGAAAAACATATTTCCACATTGACCATGTTCTGAAAAAACTAGGTAAGAAAAATTTAAAAAGAAAAAAAATGTTTCAGTCTGTACTCTAAGTCTGTCAGTTCTCTATCTGGATGTGGATAGCATTTTTCATCATGAGTTCTTTAGAGCTGTAGTGGATTATTGCATTGATCACAGTTGCTAAGTTTTTCACCGTCGATTATCTTTATAACCTTGCTATTGCATGTATAATGTTCTCCTAATTCTGCTCACATCACTTTGTATCAGTTCATATAAATCTTTCCAGGTTTTTCTGAAACCATACTCTTCATTATTTCTTAAAGCACAATAGCATTCTATCACATTTATATATCATTATTTGTTCCACCATTCCCCAGTTGATAAACATCCCCCTCATTTTCCAATTCTTTGCTATCATAAAAAGAGCTGCTACAAATACTTTTGTACAGATGAGTCCTTTTTTCTCTTTCTTTGTTCTCCTTGGGAAACAGATTTGGTAGAGGCATTATTGGGTCAAGGGTATTGCTGGCACAGTTTTTTATCCTTTGGACATAGTTCTTAATCGTTCTCTAGAATGGTTGGACTAATTCACAGCTCCATAACAGTGTATTAGGGCACCTATATTCCTCCAGCATTTGTCACTTTTCCTCTTGGTCATGTTTGCCAACATGGCACCTCCTGGTACTTCAGAGTTGTTTTAATTTACGTTCATCTAATTATTAGTGATTTAACTCATTCATAGATGTTCAATGGGTTTAAACCACATGAGTTCCCAGGCCATTAAATCACAGTAATTGCCGTATCTTTGAATAAATTTCTTAACCTTTCAGGATGTGGGGCATGGTCCAAGGTTGTATTGCAATATTCACTTCCATTTGAGAATTTCTGTAATTCTGGAACAATTCTGCTTAGCATATCAATATATTTATCACAGTTCATTACGTTCTTAATGGGGACAAGACCTTCAGATATATTAGAAGGAAAATATCCACTCAAAACATTTTTTAGGGATTGTGTAGTCTGGTAAAGAAGCCAGATCCTACAGGATTACTAAGACTTTTGACAATGATTTTGGTATTGCCTAAATGAAAAAGTGAATTTCATATGTGAAAATGATGCTTTTTCCAATCCATAGCACTTGAGTTTCATATTGTCTTACCTGTGACAAGATTTTTTCCTCCCTTTTTCATAGCAATGGTTAGGAGTTAGGTTTTACATGTATGTTTTTTGTTTTACTTGTCTTTTTGCTGTTCTTCCAAATTTGAGAAGTCTGTGTTACACTGTGGAGAAGTTCATAACAACCCATATACCCTCTGGCTTACTCTAAAAGTCTTTGCTCATTTTCCAAAGATTAAGCTGGCTGATTTGCAGTAATAGTATGTCATTTCATCGAAGTGTGTTTTTAAAGAGCTACAACTTTTGACTTGTGAGATCCACCTTAAAAAATCAAAGAATTGAAAATAGAAGAAAAGAGGACAATTAAACGAACGGGTATGGCATAAAATCCAGGACTCAAATAACAGAGAAATAATAAAAGGTGGGAAAAACAGCTCAATCTAGCTTTATCTGCTGAAGACCAGATGTTCTGAGTCAGCCTAATGTCAGTAGAATCATATGCACATGGCCACTGCTTCCACAAAAATAAAACAATAGCAAAATTATTGCCTGGCCCAAGTAAATTTACACACCATTGCAAGAACTAATGTTCACAGATCTCTTTAAGTCTTGTAAAGCATTTTACCTACTATATTTGATCCTCAAAACGATTCTGTTTGATAGAGGTTTTTATTATCCCCATATTAGAGAAAAGGAAACTGAGGCTGATAGAGGTTAACTAACTTTCTTAGGGTCACACAACTAGTAACTGGGTGAAGTGGGATTCAAACTCACAGCTTTCTAACTCTAAATCTAGCACTTATTCCTGCACCTGCTAGCTGCCTCTCATAATGCCTGTAAGCACCTATCTCACAGTGGTGTTAGGAAGCTCAAAAGGCTCAATATCTTTAAAGCACCTTTTATTTTTTCTTTGTTATCAAGTCCTGGATTTTGTGCCATACACTTTTGTTTTACTCGTCCTCTTTTCTTGTATTTTTAATTCTTTGATTTTTTTAAGGTGGATCTCACAACTCAAAAGTTGTAGCTCTTTAAAAACACACTTTGATGAATTGACAAACTTGCTGAAAATCAGCCAGCTTAACCCTTGGAAAATGAGCAAAGACTTTTAGAGTAACCCAGTGGGTGTATGAATTGGTATGAAGTTCTCCACAGTGTGACACAGGTTTCCCATATTTGGGAGAACAGCGAGAAGACTAGTAAAATAAAACCAAAAAAGTAAAATCCAGCTCCTAACCATTACTATGAAATGGTTTCCCTTTCTGCTGGCTGTTGTAAGTATCCAAAGAAAAGTTTATAATGCATTGCTAGTGACAGTTCTTGAGTTCTTATTTTTGTTTCAGGATTAGGCCCATTTTTCCCCATATTTTAACCTTGGTGAATATATCCATTTCAGGAGTTATGAAATGTCAATGTTGCTCCTCCAATGCAGGCAATATTTTCATTTGAATTTTGTAATCTAGGAATCAAAACAATAAAATTGTAGGTTTTATATTGAGATTAATTTTCTAGTGTGGTCTTGGCACATTACCAAAAACATAAATATATGAATATTTCATTCACTACCTTGAACTTCACCTTGAGTAAATATTGCTACATACTTAACTAATTATTTTCTATGACCTCATTGCTATTTCCTGTAAGTTATTTCTCTCTTCATCATCAATGTATTAAGGTTTATTACCTCTCAATAGCTAATGTGATTAAAATCAACAAGCACTTATTAAGTGCTTAGTATATTCTAGGCACTGTACTAAGCTCTGGGCATACAAAAAAAGTCAAAAACACATTCTTGACCCTCAAGAACATTCTATATCCCATTAGCTATTTTCTTGCATTTGTAAAATTATTTAATATTAAGTATAATTTTCCCTTCTGGGCCCATGAAAGGGTAACTCTTCATTTCAGGATCACAACTCTTTAACTACAGTTGACTCACAAAAGTTTGTTGAATGATCCAATTGATAATTTTCCATTAGACACTTTCTTTGTTCCTAAAGGTACTCCTACATATGCAGTAACCTAGAAGATCCTGTTCTGTAAGATGATTTTTGATGCATATAAGTATGTTCTCTGGGTGCGAGTGTGTGTGTGTGTGTGTGTGTGTGTGTGTGGGTGTGTGGTCAATTGGGGGGTGGTGGAGGAGGAGAGTTCCATAAGGTTATATATTTAGAGATGGAGGGGACTTTAGAATTTTTTTTAGTCTAGTTTTTTCATTGCAATAATGCCCAGAGAGAAGTATCCTGCACTAGGTCACACTGATAGCAGATCACTAGAGCAGAATTTGCATTTATCTCACTATTAGTGATGTAACTCACAGATGTTCAATGGGTTTAAACCAGGTGGGTTCCTAGGTCATTAAACCAAATCTTCTGATTCCAAATCCAGTCCTCTAGCATTATGCCCTATGTTCCCACAGTTGTGTGCCAGCCACTTTGCCCAGCCTTCTCCACTTCTCGCTTGAACTACATCCCCAAAGTCATCTACCCAGTTCTGGAAATCATCCCAGGAGAGTCACCCCATGCAGAATCACTTTGAATTCATTCCCCTGTGCATGGATACTAATGATGAGGTAATGGGCACCAGCAACTTCAAAACACTCATATATTTCCTACTAGTTCTTTTTTGTAATAGTTTTCATTGTCTTGCATCTTGTTGAGGAATATGGTTTTGCAATTATGGTCTGCAAAGAGTGAAAGTGATCAAAATTATTTCCAAAACAAACCCAAGGGAGCTGAAGGAAACCTGTTGATATGGTACAGAAAGGTCAAGTCTAGTTCCTTTTACTTTGGCCTAAATAGGACTGGAGAAAAGTTGATGAGTCAGTTTGTCGATCAGTCAGGCAATAAAAAAGTATTTATTTAGTGCTTTATAAGGGTCAGGGGCAGCTAGATGACAGAGTGGATAGAGCACTGGGCTTGGTATCAGGAAGACTCTTCTTCATGAGTTCAAATCTGGCCTCAGACTCTTATTAGCTGTGTGACACTGGGCAAGTCACTTATCCCTGTTTGTCTCAGTTTCCTCATCTGTAAAATGACCTGGAGAAGGAACTTTCAAATCACTGTAGTATCTTTGCTGAGAAAACTCCCAAAATAGGGTCACAAAGATTTGTCCATGACTGAAAAATTCAGTAAGAGGTGTCAGCCCTGTGTTAAGCATTGGGGATGCAAAGAAAGGTAAAAACATGATCCCTTCTCTTAGGGAGCTCACTTTCAAATGAGGAAGCCAATATGCAAGTAATTATTCATCCATAAGATCCATGCAATGGAACGTAATTTCAGAGGGAAGGCAGTTTCTAGGGGTGGTGGTGGGGAGGTTGGGAAAGGCATCTTGTGAAAAGATAGGATTTAACCCAAGTACATGAAAGTTAGAATTCAGAGGTTAGGAGGAAGAGGATTCTTGGCATGGAATACAGCCAATACAAATGCACAGATGTAGGAAATTTAGTATTATGTCAGGAATAAGTAAATAGTTATAACTGGAATTTAGACTAAATGGAGAGGAGTAAAACCTAAGGTTAGAAAGGTAGAAAGGGTCTAGGTTGTAAAGGACTTTAAATGCCAAATGACAGATTTCATTTAATGAAATTCATTTAATAATGGGGTGACATTATGAGATCTGCAATTTAGAAAAATCACTTTGGAAGATGAGTGGAGAATGGAATGGAATGGGGAGACAAATTAGGAGCCCATTGCAATAGCCCAGACCAAAGGGGTCCAGTACTAGAGTGGAAGTTATGTGCACAATGTGAATGAAGAAAAGGGCCATAGAAAACAGATGTTTAAGAAGTACAAATGACAAGATGCCCTCAGCTTATTCTTTACATCTGCAGTAGAACGTAAGCTACTTGGAGGTAGGTAAAATTTCATTTTTGTCTTTGTACTCTGAAAGCCTTGGGAATATAGTGCTTTACACATAGTAGGTGCTTTCATTAATGCCTGTTGAAAGACTGCTTGAGTGCTCCCATGCTTCCTAAAGAAGTCTAGTCTTCCATCATTAACATCATCCTTGCTCTTTTCACCTTTCCCTCCTACTTCTCTTCCTGGGGACTTTTCTTCCTAATGTCTTTATATTCCTTAAGAAAGGGCTCTTATTATTGGCTTGGCACTGTCCATGATGTTGTGCAGGGCTATGTGTTTTTATGGCATTGCATAAAAATTGAATAATAATAAATAACTACAAGGGAGGAGGAATATTACAGGCTGGGGATAGCAAAAGATGCTGAGCTCATTATCTGAAGGCCAATCTCAGGGCTCTTGGCTGTCCTCTTCAAAGAGATTTGTTTGCCAGCTGTGTTGAGAAATATACTTTCCATATGATGAGCTAGAGATGGAGCCAGTTCCCTTCCCCTGCCCTCCCTCCATCATATATACAGAACTCCTTCCTCTATCCCCTTGTGAGTAACCAGAGTTGTTAGTGGTGTTTGGGAGAGGATAACCCCTCACGCCTCCTTGGCAGCTGGGCCAGAGGGGAAAGCACTGGGGAATGTAGCTGTAGTGAGATGATGAATATTAGGGGCATGGGATGGATCCTTTTTTATTGCATTTCATTTCCCGATTCCATGTGCAAAGGGGGCGGCTTTCCAGGCATTTAATGGATCCGTTGGGTGTTTAGAAGGTCACTCGCTTTTATCTTCGGGATTACCTTGGCCCAGAGAGGGCATTTCTTTTTTAATATGTAACTGAGGCTCAGCATGTCAATCAGATGCTATCATCCGGATCTTGAGAACTGGTTTTCTGTTTAGTGTTTATGAACAAGTTAAGAGAGACAAATGAAGTCATAAATTTCAAGTGCAGGGAAAATACTGGGTAAATATTTGCAGGGCTCAGTGATTAGAGGAGTGGGGAGTCAGAATGGCAATATGCAAACCAGTTGGAGACACAGCCTTTGTAGCTTGGACCAGCCACTGGCCTGCCTTGCGGAGGCAGTATTTAGTCAACATAGCTAATACCTTCTTTATAGCATGATCAGTATCTGAGTGCTCGGCTGGAAATGTTTCCATCATTTGTGAACAAATTGGTTTCATTCACACAGAATGTCACAGATGTCCGCACAGGGATGGGCAAGAGATTCCGACCAAATCCGGAGCAAACAAGACAATTCATCACTCGTCCTCCAGCAGACAAAAAAAAAAACGGAGTTGAAGAAACTGTAGCTTCCCTCTATCTTCATTGCTAAGTGGCTGCTAGGTGTGGCCTACTTTGTGGGTATAAAGTGAAAAGGTGTGGGTGGGGGGGTGGGGTTGGTGGTGGTGAGGAGAAAGCCAAGAATGGAAAATGAAGACAAATAGAAATGTTGATTTTAGCAACAGCAGCTCAACATTGACTTCTCTGGTTTCAAAGCTGAGGGGAAACCAAAGAATGTGTTTAGCTTCTTCTCAGCATTAGCTGGCAGCAGCTGGTGCTATTTGAGTTCTAAGTGCAAGGGGTTTTTTTGTTTTTTTTCCAGTGACATAGATCTGGCTGTAGAATGTTGTAGATTTTGATAGATTCAAGAGGAGCAAATAGTTTCACGGAGAATCAAAGGAATCTAGAAAGCACTTTTAGGTCAACTTGTCCAAACCTTTTATTTGACAAGTGAGGAAACTGGAACCCAGAAAGTTTGATTTGTCCAAGGTCACTGAGGTGGTGACAGAGCCAGAATTCAAACCCAGGACTTTGACTCCAAATCCTATTCCACTGGGCCAAACATTGGAAGTCACAGCATATCACTCATTTTGGCTTATTTATCAAATTAAGGTTCTTCATTTTCATTAGTTTCTAAAGCAAAGATTTTGACAGTTTTATGATCAGTTTACCATCATATTTTGACTGCTAAGTTTTATAAATGAATTTCTCTTTCTTCCCCCATCACACTCATTCCCTTGTAACAAAGAAAAAAAGCAAGCAAAACTATCTAACAAAGCAACCATATCTTATTGCATATGGCACATTCCACACTCCAATCCTCCCTCTCCCTACCATCTGTATAATGAGGAAAGAGAAGTGTCTCATTATCTGTTCTGTAGGACTGGCTATTGTAATGAACCAGAATTTGGCTGTCTTACAGCAATTTTTTTGGTTGTTGTTTACTTCATTGTGTCTTTTGGTTCTGACTTATCTTATAGTTCACTTAAGTCTTCCCTTGTTTCTCTGAGTTCCTAATATATGTTATTTCTCACCGTACTATAATATTCCATTGCGTTCATATACCATGATTTTTTTTCAGCCATTCCCCAGTTGATGGGGACCCAGTTTATTTCCATTTCTTCCTGCCACAGTAACAGGATACCATGTTTTAAGGACAACTAAGAACCTGGAACGGGAGAAATGGCAGTGGAGATTGCAGCACTAAGTACAGAAATGCTGCCTAACGAAGAGCACAGTACAAGTGGAATGGGATACTCA